>NC_142814.1:20992194-21292194 GCF_049724085.1 Artemia sp. Qi Xiang Cuo | reverse complement strand
CTAAGAGTATTAAGGTGAAACTTTTCAGAAGCGTTTAGGGGGAGTTCCAATTAAAGGAACAAACTGTATGCATGCAGGTTTTCAAAAAGGCATATAAGCAATATCATAGGCATCACCACACAATAATAGCTAGAAATATCTTTGAAACATTTAAAAAAGCTAATTCGATTCAAAATTAAAAGTTGTAGGGTCCTTTCTGAGAGTAAAAAGAGATTGGAGGGCATTCAGCCCGTCTCTCAAGTCTATTTATTTCCCAAACCCATCTAGTCAAAATTTTGAAACAACTATTTTGTTCAGCATAGTAGAACGGTCCAGCAACTATGTCTTTAGGGATATTGGGCATGTCAAACCCCCACAATTATGCAATTGGCCCGTTATGCTATAAGAGATAATATAATATTTATTGCAAAAAGTCCGTGGGGCATAGCAACACAGAATACAGTCTACAAACAAAGCTCAGAAAAAAAAAATACAACTCTAAATAACTAAAATCAAAAAAGAAAGAAGAACAACTAAATGACAAAAAAGAAACACACGAAGGTTCAACATCTTAACCAACAAACACTAATCATAATAAAATTCAAATCCTAAAAACCGTAACAATCTATCCCCTCAAACATGATTCCCTATGTTTAATTCCTAAACGAAGAAACTTACACAACTGTCTAATAGCACATGCGTTCCTTTCAGACATCCGCTCAATTAACCAGCATTCACTCCCAAACACTCGTCCAAAACATTCATTCCGGAACTCAGATAGCTCTTCACACTCGGATACAAAATGAAATAAATTCTCATTCGCACATCCGCACATTGGGCAAAAATAAGGGCCAGCCGCCAGCCCAAACTTTCCCAAAAATTTCCGTCTCTCGCTGAAATTCAAACAATCCCCTCTTATCAACAGACAAATTCTTCAAACCCTCTTTATTCAACACAAATTTAAAATAAACCTCCTCCCCCCAACAGTCGGGAGTAAAGCCTCAAAGACATAGATTGGTCCTTGTGTGCTTGCCACTATTGGATTTCTTGGTCATTTAGGGTTTGCTGAACTTACCTCCATAATGACACGGTTTCACCCATAGGGCCTTTTTCCTTCATTCCACATCTCCAAAAGGCCACGAAGGTTCAGTATTTTCTTGACCTGATTTGGCCATAAATCGCGTCTACCGTCCTTCAAGCTCTCTAAATAAGCTGACTTAAGAGTAACTAAATGCTACTTTAAAACAAAATCAAATAGCATTGTGTTTGCGGTTGCCAATACGACACTTCAGCAACATACCGAGAACGACTGGGGGTATTAAGTTGAAGCTTTAGGGGCTACTACTATTTCTACTTCTGCTCTTACATTTTAAATAAATAGATTGTAAGTGTATCTAGGTTGTCAAAGAGCATAGATAAAATCTTTTGGGAATGATATTAAGTTTTATTTCCAAATGAACTTGAGGAGGTATAAAATAAAATTAAAAAATACTATTTGTGTCAGGATTTAAAATTGTTGAAAAAGTTTCTCCTAACATACAAATAGCAAGCCAAAATATGGATTCTAATAGAAAAAAAAAACCGAAGATATAAAATATTTTTTTTCATAAAAATGACTTTGTTAATAAAAAAAGAACAGAAATTAATATAATTCTGTTCGTTTACGGGCGCCCCCACCCCCCCCCCCTCATGGGGCCCATGAAGGTATATATAGAAACGGTGATCGTCTAAACATTGGAGAAGGCTCATTTGATTTTAAATCAGATGTTCTAGTGCCCTTTTTAAGATTCAGAGTGATTGAAGGGTGGATTCTCCCCTCCCCTAAACCTCGTATTTTCTCGAAATTCATCTGATAAAAATTTTGAGATTGCCATTTTTTGTCGTAGAAACTTCGAAAAAGGCTCATTCGATTGGAAACTGATAGGGCTAGTTCTCTTTTCATTGGTCAAAGTGATTGGAGGGCAACAAGGCCCCCCCCCCCGTCCATCAATTCCCAAAACACAACACATCAAAATTTTGAGATAGCCCATTTTTTCAGCGTAGTTGAAAGGTCTGGAAAATTTATCTTTGACATTCCCCATACCTTCTCAAGACCAGAATATAATGTGTACTTCACTGAAAAAACAGGATGTGTTTTGTCTCTTTAGTATACATATACTGATATATATTCCTTAAAGTTTTAATAATGTTTTGTTTTTTAAAGTTAAAAAACTTAAAACATTTTAAGCGTATTTTGTCTTTTAATTTCGTAGGATGAAAGGATTAGAATGGCTTTTGAGTCATCAACGGGAAAGCGAACGCAAAACAGATATTTTTGTTTAAAAAAACACAAGACAAGACAATTTTGTTCTAAAATTAGATTAAAAACTGATAATTATATACTATAGCTATTAAGCTATCATATTAAGAAATTTATATTTTTTGATGTGCTATATACTGATATTTTGAAATAGCCATTTGTTCAAAAGCAATCCAAAGATCACATAGCAAGGCCTTTCGGATTGACACAACCCTCCAGAGTGTGGGGTCCAGGGTTTTAAGCTATGCCCCAGGGCATATAAGCTGTTTATGGAAGATGTGGTTGTTTGAACTTTAGAATAAGCTCATTTGATTGGAAATGTGAAGTTCTAGTTCGTTTTCAAGAGTCAAAATTGATGTAGGGCACCTAACCCCTCCCTCCCTGACAACCAGTTTTCCCCAAACGCATCCAATGAAAATTGTGAGATACCCATTTAGTTTACATTATTCCAAAGACCATACAAAAATGGCTCCAAGGTGGAAACAACCCCCCAGAGCCTGGGTGGAAGGGTGGTAAGTTATGCCCCGGGCATATAAGGTTCTTATGGAAAGGATAGTCGAATAAACTTTGGATCGGATGGGGTTCATTCGAATGGTAGTCGGAAGATCTAGTGCCCTTTTTAAGAGTCAAAAGTAAAAAGGAGAACAACCAGCCTCCCCACACAATCCAATCATTCCCCAAGACACATCCAATCAAAACTTTGAGAAAACTATTTTGTTCACCTTTATTGAAAGGTACAGTAATCATGTCTTTGGGGATGTCAACCTCCCCACAGTCCTCAGGTTAAGGCCTGTAAGTTTGAGCATTCGTTCATTGCTTACATATAGCATATGTCACTGAGAAAGGTATTCATGTTTGAACTTCATTTTCAAAAAGACAAAGAGAAAGCAGGTGAGCCTTTCGGAGATGTTGCGGGGACTATTGAACTAAATCAAAACACGTTATGTGTATACGGATTGTTAAAAGGGCGTAACTCATGAATGACTAGGTATAACAATTTGGAACTTTCAGGAAATAATAAGAAACATGATCAAAAATGGAATATTCGTATGCTAACATTGCAACTACAATTACTACTAGTCCCCGGCGTCACACCTATAACAGAAGACCGACGCGCTCTAAGTTGACTGGAAATATTTATTTTTGATAAGTCTTTCTCAAATCCCATCTTTAATTTACAACAAGTTTTGATCTATTCATGAGGTAGAAACTTCGTGAGCCGCTGACTGGACGCTGGTTTTCTTCGTTATTCATCAAGAGAAGCAGAAATCTGATAGAAACAAAATGGCTATGGCAAATCAGAACCCTTGCAGAATAGTTGAAATATCTGACAGCAATGTATTCCTAACAGAATTCATTATCAAAATTAGTAGTATTTTTATTCGTCAAAAATTACTGTATACTGTACAAAACTACTGTATACAAAAAGTCGAAAAAACTCCTTCAGGCAAACTTCAAAAGGATATTAGAACTACGGGATCAGGCTATAGTTATCGTGCATGAAAATCAACTTATCCACTCTGTGTGGACTGAAGCCGTTTCTCTTTTACGTTGAACAAAATGGCTATTTCAAAACTTTGATTAGATGTGTTTAGGAAAATGGTGGGTCTGGGAGGGGGGGGGTTGTTACCCTCTAATCACTTTCGATTATTAAAAAGGGTACTGACCCTTTCAATTTCCAATCGAATGATCCGTCTTCGTAGTTTCTGCGACATCAAAAAATTTCTATCAGATGCATTTCGGGAAAACCCAAGGTGTGGGGGGAGGGTATCCACCCTCTTATCATTCTAAAGCTTAAAAAGGGTACTCGAACTTCTAATTACGGGTGCATCTTGCCCCCTCCAATGTTTATACGATCACCCTTTCTATATGTACCTTATATGCCCCCAGGGCATAACTTAAAACCCTTGCCCTGAGGGCTGTGGGGTTTTCCTCCACAAAGACATAATTTCAAGACCATTAAATTACGTTGAACCAATTGACTATTTCAAAATTTTGATTAGATGAGTATGGGGTAATGGCGGGCGTGGGAAAGCGGTTTGCTGCCCTTCAATCCCTTTCGACTATTAAAAAGGGCACTGACCCTTTCAATTTCCAATTGAATGAACTAATAAGGAAAGTTTGTGACGACAGAAAGGCTATTTTTGTGGTTTGCCTGATAGTGACTCTTTTTTGACTCTTAAAAAGTGAACTAGAACTTTCAATTTCCAATTAAATGAGCCCTCTTTGAAGTTTATATAAGCATCCCTTCCATAAGAACCATATATACCCCGAGGGCATAACTTACAACGCGTTCCCCCGGGACCTAGGTTGGAGGGGGGGAGGTCGACACTGGAGTTTTTGTTTTATGATCATTGAGCTATTTTAACAAAAAAATGGCTATCTCAAAATTTTTATCGGATACATTTGGGAAAAAAAGTGCGTGGGGGGGGGGGCTGGTTACCCTCTGATCTCTTTTGACTCTTAAAAAGTGAACTAGAAATTTCAATTTCCAATCAAACGAGCCCTCTCTGAAGATTATACGACCATTCCTTCCACAAGAACCATATATGCCCTCAGGGCATAACTTACAACTTCTGCCTCCGGGCCCTGGAGGGGTTGTATCAACACCTGTGTTTTTGTTATATGATCTTTGAACTATTTGTAACAAAATGGTTATCTAAAATTTTTTATCGGATACATTTGGGGAAAAAGGGCAGGGAGGGCTAGTTGCCCTCCGGTCACTTTTGACTCTTAAAAAGGGCCGAGACTTCTGATTTTCAATCGAATGAGCCCCATCCAAAGTTTATGTGACAACCCTTTCCATATGACGTGCCCCTGGGAAAAAAAATAATAATATAACATTGAAGCCGTATGGCGTTTACTATAGGCAACGCTATAGCGTTGCCTCTGACAAGAAAGACTTTTGCAAAATATGCTAGCTTGGTGTTTCTAATTTTGTAACATTTAATTTAGATTTATTTTCAAACAAATAACGATATTTTTATTTAGTAAGACATTTTTTTATTGGTAAGCTCTTTTACCCGGTTTTTAAGATCACAACATCACGCTGAAAGCTGGTAGGCAAGGCTCCACCAAAAATATACTAGCAAGCCAGTGCCAAAATGTTTTAGTACGCTGTTTTGCCACTGCAAGATCCGATGACGGTGGCTCACCGAAAAATTGCCACGCTGAATGTTTTTGAAGTGGCCAAGTTCAATCTACATTAATCATTTTCTATGAAATTTGCATAGTGAAGAAAAGAGAGAAGAATCAGACGATATTTCGGCTGATTGTGAAGCTCCAGCCTATACAGATGCAGATTAGCAGAATGATAAACTTTGAACCTTCAGAAAACTTCTTCCTGCTGGAAACATTTAGTGATCTAGATGAGGTTCTTGATAATAATGTGCGCTTGCTAATTTTTCTAGCTGCCGACGAGTTTCCCCCTATTAAATCAACTATTGAATAGTTTGGATCGTTGAAACCTAATTTACTTACAAAGTAGAATGTAACCATTATTATGCTTCAGAGAATTGCTTAGCGCAGGGTCCTCTATAAAGTGTCCTGAGCAAAATAGAAAGGCCAAATTACATTCCAGATGATAATAAGTATGAACATATGAGTGATCATCGTATTCTACTCTCCAGCTTTTCGTTAATAGAGGGCCTATTTAGGCGTAACTTTTTGCACTTTAAATGCTTTACTGCTTTTTCCAGGTCTCTTGAAGGTAGAACTTGAAGGAAAATTGTTGATAATAACTGTATTAACTTTGGAAGAATCAAATAAAGAATCAGTTTGAATGCCGGTTTTCTCAAGACAACCAAATGGTCACAGCTGCAGCTAAGGGCTTTGAATTATTTGAGGTATTAGAAATTGATGACTGTCTGAGGGTTATCGGTAAATCATTGTCACGAAGAACCTTCTTATTTAAAATGATGAGGATGTTTGTGTCAGAAACTGACATCAATCTTCACATTCGAACTTCTGTAACCCACAAGGCCTAATATATATCCTAAGTCTCCATGCTCCAAATGTTAGACAACATTCTGAGTGTTCGTGTCAGGTTTTGTTATACCTGAAGGAACATTCCCCCATGCCTAGCACTAAGTGTGATGTTCTAGTGTGGCGAGTGATAATAGACGTCCAAGAAAGACTTCCAATAAGAGTTTCCAGCGATTCGGCAGGTTACAAGCACATAACACTACAATTTTCAAATTTATTTAGCTTTTTTTATTGGAGGAGTGGAGTGTAGGCATCAGCAGCCCTGTGCTTTATTGTTTTACCATCCAGTACTGGCGAGAACCCTTAACACTTGTGTTTCAAGGGTTTTTTGGTTTGAGCAAGATGGATCCCCTGGATGACCAGGAAAATAAATTATCAAGTCGGTTTGTGAACCACAAGCTGGATGCTCACGTGCTGATTCTTTTTCTAGGAGTAGAAGCTCTAATTGTACCTATGATATCAACTGTTAAAAAAAAGCAAATCTCTCAAGCTAATAATGTTTCAAGATTCTGGTGACAGTGATTAAAATAAAATTGCTGACATTATCAGGCAACATACTGTTTATCTCTGCCAAAGTCTAGCAGAATATACAAAAATAACCAAGGGTCCTGTGTCTATAAGAACTGTTAATCCCTCTATAGCTTTTTCGAAAAAGTGTTCGTTCAAAAAGACACGAATAGCTACTTTGGTACGAAATATAGTGTCCATGTCAGTTATTAGTGTCGTAGCAGAAAGAGTATTCAGCTGCTCTGTACGAATATGACGCCTAAAAATTTTATGCTGGTATTAAGTGTGGTCAATGAGCTCCCTTCATGAGTATTCTCCCCTGAAATGTCATCAAAGTTTTGCGAGCACCCTTGAGGTTACTTGTCGAATATTTTTCAATGAACACTGTTTTGCTCTTTTGACTGGAAATTACTTCCCATAAAAGAAAGTAAGAATTAGAAAGTACAAAAAACAGGTACCATAAAATATTCTATACGCCACAAAATTTTTTCGGCTAAACGATATCGAGCCAAAGCCAATTAAAATCATCCACACTACCACTAAAACAATTCGGCCTGACTTTGGAAAGTAACAATCTAAGCTATTGTTAAAATAAAAGCTACACTCGATTTGATGCACTATCCTGCGGTTAGCAAGGCTCACGCTCACCCTCAAAGTCTCCTTTTATACATGCCTAAGTTGAACCACGGAATTGGTGAAGAAAAAAGCCCGAAACGAATGATAGATTGTAAAGTATTGTATTGTATCTCTGCTTGTAGATCCTTAATTTACTAAAAATATTTGCATGACATGATTAATGAACAAAAATAAAAATTGCTTTCCTTTTAACCAAAGCTCAAATGAAAGAAGATGAAATTTCACTTTATACACTTTAAAGGGCTGGGCACACATAGCTGATTTTGGGAACCGATTTCAGCATCAGTGGATAAACGATAGCGGAAAGGAAAATTCATTGAAATAAAAAATTTTTGCGTGGGATTTTCAAAACAAAACATCATGTACACAAATAGTCAACTGAATTTTATTAATAGTTGCATGATTAATCTCAGCTTTGTTCTCAGTTTTTTTCTCAGCTCAATAGCGGGGTTTTTCACCACAGAAATCTCTGGCTGGCTATTTATTTGTATCCCTATTTCTTTTGTGATGATCATGATGAAAATCGGCGCTGATTTTGTAAATCGGCCCCGAAAACTAGAAAAATTTTCAAGCTCAAATCGATGCCGATTTCTTTTAAAATCGCCGCTGATTTGGAAATCAGTTCCCAAGACCAGCTACGTGTGCCCAGCCCTTAAGATAGAAAATTTCAGTGATAAAATTTGGTATTTTTTTCTAAAATCCTTATAATTTCATTACTTGGATCTTTCATGGCCACAGCAGTCCTGTTAAAATTGGCAGAATAGTTTTGGCTGCCGCTTGTTTTTCACAAATTAATCTTTTTCCCTAAGTTGGCATTCGAAATTAAGCAATATTTACAAATCAAATTTATTTGAAATTTATTTAACGGGAATAACTGGCCAAAGATTATTTGATGAAAAACTAACTGATTAGTAAGTTTGTGTCCGATAATTTTTATTTGTAATTATTGTAGACCTTCATTGGCTTAGGCTATTACCTTATGGCATATAGCCTAGGATTTTTGCAACACAAAAAATAGATAGTAGGCTAAACAAAAGGTAAAGGGGCAAATTCTACCTTAGCTACTTTTGGCTATCTTGGAAAGGGGTAAGGTCAGGAAAATCAAACTTTCAGGGATGGTTCTACAGGCTAAAGCATGTCCCAGGAAAGTATTTTAAAGTAGGGTAAGACACCCAGTAGCCTAGTCGGCCACCTGCCTATTCTCGGACAGAATGTAACTAACAGGGAACCTAGCTCTAGGCTAATGTGCTTAGAAAGTTTTTATACACTACTATAATACTATAAAGGAAGTTTTTATAAACTACTATGGATACTAGCCCCTATTAGATATCCATATGGATATCTAAGTGACCAGGGAAACCACCTTTGTCTTTGTATAAAAACTTTCTAAGCACATTAGCCTAGAGCTAGGTTCCCTGTTAGTTACATTCTGTCTGAGAATAGGCAGGTGGCCAACTACTGGGTGTCTTACCCTACCAGTAATAGGGTAAAAGACCTCTTTTTGGGAAAGACCACTTTTCTTTGGCATTCCAGAAAAATAGCAATGGGTTTTCGGAACACCTCTTTTTACTGCAACATGAAGCAATGTGAGGGCCATAACAAGAACCCTGCCTTCTTGGTCAAATTTTCACCAATAATTTGTGAGCATAAATTGAAAATGAGGTCTCTTGTTTTGAAAAGAAATGGAAAAGAAAAAATTATATTTAAATGTTTGTGATTTATAGAATAAACATCAAGCAATAAAAGTTACATTTCTAGAATCAGAAGAAAATCAGCTTTCTGTTAATATATGAATAAAACTGAGACACTCAAAGGATATATACATCAAAATAGATTAATTGTATTTCCAAAAAGAGGTCCCTGCAGGTAAGTCAATAAACTAATAGTTTCAAGTAGTTGATCTTAAATAATCTGAATAGATTATTCAGTACAGAGACTGTGTGTTTTGGTCATAAGGAACCAAAACACACAGTCTCCATCATGCATTTCATTTGTAGACCCTGACACTCTTGCACACATAGACGGTAATCATTTAAAATCACAACAATTCAACAAACTATTTGCTTCAGTTTTCACACAAACACAGGTAGTAACAGACCCTCAATTTGCTCCTCCAAATTTAATAAAAGAATTCAATGACTTGGATTTTACCTTTCAGCAGGTTTATGAGACACTTCAGAAACTAGATACAGGAAAGGCGCCTGACATTGACGGCTTTTCTAACAAGATGCTGTGTGAACTTGTGCCAGTTCTGGCAGAGCCACGTACCTTTTTAATCTGTGTCTTTTGTCTGGAGTCTGTCCCTCAGCCTGGAAAAAGGTGGTCATTACGCCACTTTATAAGAATGGTTCCAAATCCCAATTTCACAACTACAGACTGATTTTGAATACGTCCATTTTTTTCCGAAACTATGGAAAAAATCCTGGTCTGTAGAATACAGTCATACTTTGAAGAAAATAATATATGGCATCCAGCCCAACATGGGTTTTGTAAGCAGTGCTCTTGTAATACACAGCTTCTGGAAGTCATCAGTGACTTTCACTCAATGGTGGAAAGGGGGGTTTTGTTTTATTGCATTTATGTTGACTTTTCTAAGGCATTCAACAAAATTTCTATCTCACTTCTGATTAAGAAGTGTCAACAATACAGGATTGGCTCTCGGACTGCTGCATCGATAACAGATTATCTAACACACAGAACCCAACAGGTTGTTGTAGGAGAAGCCCTATCAGATTCCACACCTGTGATCAGTGGAGTTCCACAGGGCAGTTGCCTAGGGCCTGTACTTTTCTGCATTTTTATTAACAATCTACCGTTTGTTGTTAATAACTCAACTGTAAAAATGTTTGTGGATGATGTGAAGCTGTACAGATAAGTACTGAATGAACAAGAGATTTCACTGCTCCAAAGTGACTTGGATGCTTTGCGTCAGTGGTGCATAGCAAACTGTATGTTCATTAACAAGACTAAGTGCAGTACTGTTCATTATCTTCATAGACCTTCTCAACATTACCCTTACCTCCTTGATGGAAAACAAATTCCAAGCATTGAGTATATTAGAGATCTTGGGGTTTGCTTCGATTCATGCCTGAAGTTTGATAAACATGTGTCGGAGATTACCCATTAGGCAAACTACCAACTGTTGCACTTAAAGTGCACATTCTCCAGATTTAACCTCCGTTCACTCACATCACTTTATGTTTCAACTGTCCGCCCAATACTTGAGTATTGCTTGTCAGTATGGTTTCCCCTTAACAAGAGATACCAAGCAAGGATTGAAAAAGTTCAACATAGGGCAACTAAACTTGTACCTTATCTGAGACATTTGCCATACCAGTAGAGAATGCAGAGACTACAGTTACCCAGTCTTCAGTTCAGGCGTGATAGAGGTGACCTAATAAATACATTCAGAATTGTTAAGAACATTGACAATATCACCCCATCTCACTTCTTTGCCTTCTCAGGATGCAACACCACCTGTCAACACCAGCACATAATCCACCCACCATGGCCACGTACAAGATTAGATCAGAACTCACTGTCCAGCCGTGTGTGCAAGCCTTGGAATGCACTTCTGTCAGAGACCATTGATACTCCACAATCCACACTTTCAAAACAAAACTAGCTTCTATGAATTTTCACAGTTGGTCCTTTCAAGATCCATTTTAAATGTGTTTCATGTATATTTATAGGGAATTTCTGTTGTGTGTATTTTTTTGTAAAGTAAGATCTATCGTTGCCTTATTATGTTATACCGTTCTGTTAATTCTACGAATTTTCACAGTCGGTCCTTTCAAGATCCATTTTAAATGTGTTTTCATGTATATTTATAGGGAATTTCTGTTGTGTGTATTTTTTGTAAAGTAAGATCTATCGTTGCCTTATTATGTTATTCCTTAGTGCGACAAGCTTTTTGTATAGCTTACCACTGTCAGTATTAATAAATAACTAATAATAAATAACCATATTGATGCATAGCTTAGACTTTTAGCTATTCATTTAATATACCCAATCCTTCCAAATTCATCTTTGGCAACAAGATGTAAGGGTTTTAATTTTACATAATTTTGCTCAATTGGATACTGGTTTTCTACCCTATTCTACTTTAGCTACTTTTGACTATCTTGTAAAGGGGGGTAAATTTTTACCAAATCATATTATTGACTTACAAATAAAGTAAACATACCACTTGATGCCTTTTGTTATGCTCTTTCCAAATATAATAATGATTTTTGTTGGAAATGAATCTTACCCCCACCCCTATTTTTACCAATTCAGGGTATATATTTGCACATTAGGGGGTGGGGGTAAAAACTGTAGACCCAGTTTTTTTTTTCTGTTTTTTTTATGTGCTTTATAATAGTGTCTTATTTTGTTTTTTTGGCCCTTTACAATCTGAGCTTCTTGGGCGTGTATAAACTTTACGTTTGTAATTGCTTGGTTTTTCGCATTAATAAATTGATTGATTGATTGATGTGAATGAGAGGTAAGATTAAACTTTTCCCCAACCCCCCTAATGTGCAAATATATACCCTGAATTGGTATATATGGGGAAGGGGGCTAAAATTCATTTCTGACAAAAATGATTATTATATTTGTAAAGAGCATACAAAAAGGCATCAAGTGGTATATTCACTTTATTTGTAAGTCAATAATATGATTTGGTAAAAATTTACCTAAAGGGGTTTGGTTAGGAAAATGAAACTTTCATGGATGGGTCTACTATGTCCTGGGAAGGTATTTTGAAGTAGCCTACCTACCTACACTCCTCCCGCTAGAGGGCCCTGACCTTTGATGACTGGTAAATTATTGGCAGTTCATATTATTGACTTACAGATAAAGTGAACATACTACACCACTCAATGCCTTTTCTTATGCTCTTTATGAATATAATAGCCTAATCATTTTTGCCTGAAATGAATTTTACCCCCACCCCTTTATATACCAATTCAGGGAATATACTTGCACATAAAGGGTGGGGGGGTAAAGTTTAAACTTACCTCTCATTTGCATCAGAAATAAACTTAACCCCCACCCCTCTAATGTACAAATATATACCCTGAATTGGTATATATGGTACTAGGCATTTAACCCCTGGAAAATACCCCCCATAGAAATTAAGGCTTTCCAAATTGGAGAATTTTATTTGAGTATTATTTTTTTATTTCTGTAGGGGGAACGAGTTTTGGTACTTTTTTATTATGCACCAATCACTAAAGTTTATGCTGTGTAAAATTCGAGAACACACCATTTTTTTTGTTACTTTATAAATAAATTGGGGCTTTCTCTTTGCAAATTGGGGGGGGGGGGGTAGGGGTAAAGTTGAGCGGGTCTACATGCACAATGTGCTTGGTACAAATCTCATGCATATTAAATAGACAGATAGAGAAGTTTATTTTAAAGCCAAATATATGGCCGTGAAAATATTAAAATAGCATAAAATATTGGCAAAAATAACAAAAACTTTGGTTAGCAATCATCATAAAAAACTTACATAAAACACTACATTTACTATATACTAGAATTTTTTTTTTATTAGTTAACACAATTTCCAGATACCTTGCTATTCTTCTGTAATTTTTTAGTGGCCATACCTAGAAGAAACTGTTTTCTGACTTCAAACTGTCCAAATACTTTACCTCCACCCCCTTCCCCTTATGTGCAAATATGTAGCCCAAATTATATATTTCCCATCTATTCTGTCAGTTGTCTTTGTCTTGTCTCATGCTAAGATGAAAAAACTAACAAAGACATGGGTTTGTTCTTGAGTTTTACACAGCATAAACTTGAGTGAGTGGCACATAATACACAAGTACCAAAATTCCTTCCCACTACAGAAATAAAAAAAAATAAACCTCAAATAAAATTTTCAGATTTGGAAAGCCTTATTTTCCATGGGAAGGTATTTACTGGGGGGTATTTTCCGGGGGGGGGGGGGTAAATGCTGCCCACTGGTATATATAGGGCTGGGGGTAAAATTTATTTCTGACAAAAATGATTGTTTTATTTTGGAAGAGCATAAAAAAAGGCATCAAGTAGTATGTTTACTTTATTTGTAAGTCAATAGTATTAACTGCCAAAAATTTACCTGATGACCTTTAAAAATCTGTGTGTTATAAAAGTCAAGCCTTGCAAATCTTGATTGATCTTCTGCACAAGTGAAGTATAACAAAATTGTATCAGGATTGCAACTTTGCTCAATCCCAATTTATAAGGTTTTAAAGATAGGCTATGCAAATGCATTTCCTAAATTAAAAAAAACACATTGATATGGCTTAAAATCCCATGCAAATAACAGGAATTACATTTTCAGAACTAAAGCCAGAGAAAAAGAAACTGATAACTGAAAATTAAAATAAAATGTTGTTTTGTCAAAATTTCAAATGGGATAGGCCTAGACCTATAATATAGGCAAATTTCAGGACCTTCTAGAGGGAGAAGGGGTTGAGGTAGATACTTCAAAATACCTTCCCAGGACATACTTTAGCCTGTAGACCCATCCCTGAAAGTTTCATTTTCCTAACCTTACCCCTTTCAAAAATAGCCAAAAGTAGCTAAAGTAGAATTTTACTAAAGTAACTATCTCCACTCCTTCTCCCTCTAGAGGGTCCTGACATTTGACAATCTTTAAAAATCTTTGTGTTATAAAAATGAAACCTTGCAAAATAGATCTTCTGCTTAAATAAAGTACAGCAAAATTGTTTTCAGCTTCACAACAATTTATAAGGTTTTAAAGATGTGCAAATACATTGGAAAATTTCTAGTGGACTATATAATTTAGCTAAGATGAAAGTGGGAATGTCATTTGATGCCTTTTTTTATGCTCTTTCATAATTCAATAATAGCTTCTTGGGCTAATTGCATCTTAATCCCTTAAAGGGGCCCCAAAGGTATTTTATATGAATAATGAAAGAGCATAAAAAAGCATCAAATGATGTTTTCACTTTCATCCTAGCTGAATTTGTATGGCCCACTGCAGAAGCCAACTGTAGGAAAATGGTTTATATTTGAGTTGCCTAATAAATGAGGTTGAATTGTTATAAATAAGTATTTTTGGAATATATTGCTCTTGAATAACTTATTTATTAGCTAGTGATATGTTTTTAACCACTTTTCAATAGCTTAACCAGTGTTGATAACTTCTTTGTGTGGTTACAAAACTGAAATACCTTTGAGGCCCTTTTAAGGGCTGAAGATCCAACTAGTCCCAGAAGCAATTCTTGAATTATGAAAGAGCATAAAAATAGGTATCAAATGATGTTTTCACTTTCATTGTAGCTAAATTATATAGCCCACTAGAAATTTACCAATACATGTCCTAAATTTTGAAAAAAAACCATTCATATGGCTTAAAATTTTACTCAAATAACAGGAATTGCATTTTCAGAACTAAAGCCAGAGAAAAGAAACTGAAAATTAAGGTGAAATGTTGTTTTGTCAAAATTTCAATTGGTATAGACCTGTCATGTAGGCAAGTTTTAGGACCCTCTAGAGGGAGAAGGAGTGGAGGTGGGTACTTCAAAGTGCCTTCCCAGGACATACTTGAGCCTATAGACCCATCCCTGAATGTTTGTTTTCCTAACCTAACCCCTTTCCAAGATAGCCAAAAGTAGTTAAAGTAGAATTTTACTGGTAAGAGCCTAGAATTAGAGCTGCTCAGAAGGAAACTTTTTAGAATAATTGCAGTTAACACATTTTGACTGCAATTTCATTAGCCTATACTTTACCCCTAACCCCTAGTGTACAAATATATAGCCCACATTATATATTTCACTTATGTTTCTGTTTCTTGATTTTGTCAGAATTGATTCAATTTATGGGTTGAAACAAGAGTGGTGCATGGTAAAATGCATCAGAAATATATAATTTGGGTATATTTGCTATTTACATCATAATTTAGCTACAGGGTTGCCACCCAGTGAAAAAACAATCACTAGATTCTTGAAAAGATCACTAAATTAGCACATAAATCACCACATTATTGATTAGAAATCACTAGAATTATGATACTCTTTATCATTGTAATTAATAATTTTTTTGTTTCTTTACCATGTTCTATACAGGCGCACCTACAGGGAGGGGGTAAAACTACCCCCTAGATGTGGAAAAACACCTTTAGGTTGACGTTTTGTTTTTTCTTCAGGCAAATAATAGCCTACAAAATTCAACAGTTCTGCAGATAGGGACTTGAAACCTCTACATTAGGGTTCTCTGATTCACCAAATCTAATGGTTTGATTTTATTTAAAATTCTTTGACTTTTAAATGAATACGAATACGTGGGTGCTGCCTCCCTCTTTCAGGCAAATTTTTGCAGTTTCTTAACTTTTTATGGGCTAAACTAAGCGAAATCAATTTTATATATTTGGAATCAACATATTAAGCCAATGATACAGCAATTGATATCAAAATTCCATTTCTAGAGTTTTGGTTACTATTGTCACTCCATTCTTAAAGTTTGTTAGTACATACATCCAAAAACTTAAACAATAGGACAATATGAAGCTGCATTTATTAGGTGTTTCAATTACAAATAAGAGAATCTGAAGTTTTATTGAAGTTTTGATTAGATATTAGAAGTAAAGATTACAACCATTAAACAATTCCCAGATTAGATACCTCCCCCTTACTCCCAACCGACTTCAATCATCAAAGTGCAATCGATTTAATCTATCTATTTATATTACTAATCCTGTTCTAAAAAGCACTAAGTCCTATTTTCTTTTTCAACTATTTCTTTTTTCACTTAGAAAATTATATTTAATCTACACCAACCTTCTTATTTTTCAATACTTCCATTTCTGTTCTATTTGCAGATGTATAGGGTGTATTCATATCCACCATTCACTCCACTTTCAAAGGTTTTAACAGAAGATAATCTAATTTAGATTATAGAGAAAAAACTATAGATATGAAGACAAAAAATAGACCTGAGCAAATGTTGGTGAAATAGGAACTATAGAGCATTTTTGCAATTTTGCGACTAACTAGGTTTGCCTATTATCTTGATGATAAACGCCCTGAGGTCTATATCTGATATGAACGTATGGTGGGAAATCGGAAGTTTCAAAGAAAGTATATTTGCATAAACGCTAATCTGGAACATATTAGGAACTGTAGTAAATCACTATTTTGTGTTTTTTTTATTAATTAGCTTCTTGTATGATTTACTCGATTGAATCATGCATCTATGCGCTATATTTTGGAAAATCACTATAAACCACTAGCTAGAAGAAAATCACTAGGCAACATAAAAAAATCACTATAAATAGTGATAAATCACTAGGGGTGGCAACCCTGTTTAGCTAGGATGACTGTAAGTACATCACTTGATGCCTTTCCTTATGCTGTATCATAGTTCAAAGATCATTACTGGAGGAAATTCCATTTTGAGCCCTTAATGGGGCCTCAAAAGGTAAAACAGTCCATAGTTGCCAGAAGTTTAAAAACATGTTTTTAAAAGTGAAAAAAATTGGCATATACAGCTGATTTAGGAACAGTAATTATTATTTTCCTTGGTTTAATAGGCCAGTAAAATGTTATGTTGAAAACAAATTTGCAGAAATTGTTAAAAGAACCTGGAAATTCCTCTAAAAGACATCACAGCAGAACTGACAACTTTTTTGAGGGGCTTCTAGCTCTTTTTCACAGTTTCTGCAAATTTGTTTTTGAAAATAACATTTTACTACTAAGACTAAAGAAAAAATAATTACCATTCCTGAATCAGCTACAGAATGCCATTTTTTCTTGCTAACCAGTTTGTTTTTTAGAACCTTTTATTTGGGGTCTCTAGTTGCCTTCAAATGGCTCATAGATTATTTTAATTACCCTTATCTATCTGCATTATTATCTATCTGCTATATAATTGCCCTTATCTTATCTACCATGTCTATCTACCTTAGTTCTGTCCTAGGATGGACGGATGATAGACTATCTGTCAACAAGTGAAATGACATCATTTTTATACAATTCTAAAAAAGGCTTATGCCAGCTTTGCCTCTAACTCATACAATCTGTCTTAGCTTTTTCTCCAATTTGCCCTGGGTCTCAACTTTTCCATCACAGTCCACCAAGTTGATTTTTTAATATCAACTTGGTGGACTGTGATGAAAAAGTCGAGAGCCAGGGTGAATTAGGGAAAAAGCCAAGACAGCTAGTTCTTCATCTGCTCCTTCAATGTTGCTGCTGTTGGGGATAGCATCCCTCCTTTTACTGCATTTTTTTTATGTAACATAAAGATTACATTCACATTCCTATTGGTCCTTCCTTATCTTTAGGTCCCGGCCATCCTCATGGGATGTTTTGGGGCCACTCCTCTTTCTAGCTCATGGATAAGGGCTCGGTACAAGGTATTGTATAAGGTATAAGGGCTCTGTCTGGTGCGATACGTAATAACTGGGCTATCTTGACGTTGTCAAAGTGGAAGTTCTCCATCCATCGTTTTCGTGGTCTGCCTGGCGGACGAGATATTGAGCCCTTTTTCATGATTTCAAGAGAGGTGGTTTCTTGGCTAAATGGGTGGTGGCTGTAAGCCACTCCTATCCCCCACCTTGCAGAGGCCGTTGTCCATAATCCGGATTTTCCACCCTTCCGCAGCTGTCCTCCTTTGGGGGATCCTCCAGTAATATCGTTCTGCTTCACCAAGCAATTTAACCCATTGCTGGGAGAAGGTTTGTAACTCATGGGCATGTCCACACACCGGTGGGCCCTGCTGAGTGTACATTCAAGGGGCCTTCTTCCTCCTCCGCCTGTATTGACGACCCCCAGAGACTAGATCCCCCCTTGGTCCGCGCCTCCTAGTGGAGGTACCCAACATATCTGTTGGACATTCCCCTATCCGCCACCTGGGGACGCACCGAGTGGCCTGGGGAGGCCTCTACTGAGAAGATGACTCAGTAGGTACTCATTCCTATTGGTGGAGAGGTAGAAAAGTAGGGACACTGCATCATAGCATTGCTGGAAGATTTCTTGGGGGGGGGGCAAGGCTACCAGGAGCTTTGATTTCACCAACATTAAATGTAATATTTGTCATTTCCAATTTATATACAATGTTCAACGTCTTCTTGCTTGCTGGAGGGGCGTTACCCCCTACAGATGTCCATGAGGGACATCCCTGTAAAAGTGTTTTTTTTTTAATTCACCTTTAAAACCGAGGAAATGATTACCCTATAAGTAATCTTAATAGAAATCACACCATCAAATTCAAGCTTTAAAAACACTTCTTATCTGGGTTGCAGCGGTAGCTAGCAACCTAGTAAGAGATCAAAATAAGAAGCACCCCTCAAATCTGACTCTTTAAATCAAAATTTAACTTATACACGACAATACTTTAAAAAATACATTTAGTGCATTTGCTT
This sequence comes from Artemia sp. Qi Xiang Cuo, assembly GCF_049724085.1. Lineage (NCBI taxonomy): Eukaryota > Metazoa > Arthropoda > Branchiopoda > Anostraca > Artemiidae > Artemia > Artemia sp. Qi Xiang Cuo. Next base: position 21,273,433 of record NC_142814.1, on the reverse strand, counting down.
TTCGAAAATAAGTTTAAATATTAAAATTGGATTATCACTTCCTCAGTATGAGGGGAACTTTCGTACCCCCAAACCTCATAAAGCACGCTTAATCCTTCAAAAGGAAATTCTCTCGTTTTGTAGATAGTACCTTTAGGTCTCTTTCTTATATCGAACTTCATCGCATAGATTATACCATCAAGATGATACCTTTTACGGGAGAGTTTATTTCCTGTTCCTCAGGAAAGATAAAATTTGTTACTGTGAATGGTTCTAGGCGTTTACCCCACCCCCCTCCAAAAAAGGAAAAAAACATTGAAAAAACATCCCCGCTGAAAGGAAATTATTCCCAAAAATGTTCTCCCCACCCGCGCGAAAAATGTCCTTATGTTTCCCAACAACAAATACTATCTGTAAGCAACGGAAAAATTGCAAAACTTAAAAAGGCACTTAAACTTCTACAATGGGGTTTTTAAATTGTTTTGTAGATAGGGAGGGTGGGAGGTAGCCTACCTCAAAGGGTGCATTTTAATGCCAAAACATCCCAGCTCTCACTGAGGAATCAGATAAATACAGAATTAGTTCTAAGGGAGTGACAAAGGGAGGGTGGAGGTAGAAATTGATATATAGTCCCCAGGGCCGTAACCAGGATTTTTTTTGGGGGGAGGGCATTTTTTGAGAGGAGGGGGGGAGTACAAAAGAAACTTTAAAAAACGCATCAAAAATGTAAAATTGATATCTACTCACTAATGATTTCTGGGAATACTTCTGGCCTATGCTGGTCTTATGAAAGTAAAGAGTAACATTAAACCACAAAGTGAGAAGAATTTATTCTGTATAAGAGGGAGACTGCCCCTTCCTCATCCACAACTCCACGTCGTGGTTGCAGAAACTTCGGAGGGTGCTCATTAGATCAGAAATTGAGAGTTCTAGTCCTTTTTTTTATAAGTCGATAGTGATTGGAGACCAACCAGCCACGGAGGGGGAGGTGTTTTCCTGGATGGGGGGGGGTATTTTCCGCGGGGGTGGGTAAACACCGGCCACCCTGTGAATGGTGTAATTGAAACTTTTTCAGAGTTTTCTTTCCTATTGACAAGGATGCTCTTTCCTTGTAGTTTGTTAATATGAGCTATTTGACTCAAGACTCTCTTTATGTAGATAGTTTGTTGCTGTAAAATGGCAGAAAACGCCACTTTCCGAGGTACAACCTTTTTGGCTAGATGAAGAGACCACTAGAACGTTTAATTTCCGTTTGAACGATTCCTCTCTCGATTTTCTAGGACCATTGGTTCAATGCAACCATCCCTGAATAAATAAATAAACACATCATTATGCTTATCCTGTCTTCCAGGACAAAATACAAAATTCCCAATATTTGCAGAATAAGGATCTCTAACATGTTGAATTTGATGGTGTGATTTCTATTAAGATTACTTATAGGGTCACCATTTCCTCGGTTTTAAAGGTGAATTTTTCAAAAAAAAAACACTTTTACAGGGATGTCCCTCATGGGCACATCCGATATGATATTTTTATCATATAAAGCGGAGACGGAAGAGAACGATATCAAATTCCCTGGGAAACCGTAGAAATATTTGGATACACCCAGGGCCCCCTATTTGGACTTGTTCATTGTTTTGGGTATTTTTGGATTTCTCATAGGCTACTGTCCTAATTTGGCTTTTGTCTGTGCTCCCTTTTAATTAGATTCCTTGGATCGTATTGAATACCACGGCGAATCTATTATCTATTGTTTCAACTATTATGCAAGGTTTCTGATACACCAGAGCCATTTCGTTTCTACCACTCTTGATGAATAACAAAGAAGACCAGCGTCCAGCCAGCGACTTGCGAAGTTTTTAACTCATGAATAAGCCCGAATGTGTTGTAAATTCAAGCTGGGATTTGAGAAAGACCGATGAAAACATTAAAGTTTGCAGTCAACATAGATCGCGCCGGCGGCGCGCCACCGACATCTCACCTGTGGCGGCACACCGGTGCTGCTATTTTTGACCCTGCCGCCGCCGGCCTTCCCTTATCGGCGCGGCGCCGGGGTCTAGCTATAATGTAGTTTCCCACGGAGCTGAAGCCAATTCTCTGGTATAAACACCGTGAAAACCGGGTATTGCCTCATGTTCGCGACACAAGTTCTCGAGTGTGTATTATATAACACATAAGTACCCAATTTGATTCTGCTTTCAACTAATACTCTTTCCAAATATGATAGGTACTACGTGAAAATAGCATACCAGCCCCCACCCCCCTTCTTACTACTGGAATAGGCATATATTACAAAAGTTTACGGATTTTTGGTTCAAATCGGCATTATCTGGTATGAAGAATAAACTGTTGATTTGGAAATAAGTACGAAAGATTATCCAAACCAACAGGATGAGTGAGTGGGAAACAGCGAACATATTAGCACCTATTATCATAGATAGTGCAATAGCGCTGCCTAAGTAAAGAACAATGTTGGCACAATGTATTATTTATTTATTTTATTCTTTTTTTTTGGTTTTGGCAAGGGCACTTCGTATCGAATTTGTCATAGAAACTTTGAAAAGGTCTCATTTGACTAGAAGTTGTAGCGGTTAGTGCCCTTTTAATAGCCGAAAGTGATTGGACGGCAACTAACCCCCTTTTCACGCCCGCCATTTTTCCCAACAGATACAATTAAAATTTTGAGATGGCCATCTTTTCCAGTGTAAATGATTTCTAGAGCGAAATTATGTTTTGGAGGAGGACACTCACCTCACAGCCCTCAGGACAGGGGTTTTAAGTTATGCCCTGTGGGCATATAAGGTTTATATAGAAAGCGTTGTCATAAAAACTTCAAAAACGGCTCACTTGAATGGAAATTGAAAGGGCTAGTGCCTTTTTTAATATTTGAAAGTAATTGGGGATCTGCTAACCCCACCCTCAAGCCCACCATTTCCCCAAACACATCCAATCAAAATTTTGAGATAGCCATATTGTTCAGCGTAGTTAAAAGTTCTGGAAATTAGGTCTTGGAGGATTATAACCCCCTCAGAGCCCTCAGGGCAAGGGTTGTAAGTTTTGCCCTGGGGGCATATAATGTTTTTATAGAAAGCGTTGTTGTAGAAACTTCAAAAAAGGATCATTTGATTTGAAATTGAAAAGGCTAGTGCCCTTTTTAATAGTCGAAAGTGATTGGAAAGCAACTAACCCCCTCTCACGCCCACCATTTCTCCAAACCCATCCAACCAAAATTTTGAGATAGGCATTTTGTTCAACGTAGTTGAAAGTTCTGGAAATTATGTCTTTGAGGATGACAACCCCGCCCAAAAAAGAAGGTTCTTTTAAATGTTTTCACGTTTATAACTTTAAGAAATCAAAAATTAATTAAAATTTTAAGGAATAAAAATCAGCATATGTAGGCTATTAAACTGACAATGCACATTTTTTTCAGTAAATTCATTCGAAATTTTTTCAGTAAAGTACAAATTATATTTTGGCTTTTAGAAAGCACAGGGTTTAGAACCCTACTCAGATTAATTTCTGCTCGTTTTGAGTTTGACTTATTTTAATTTCTGTTTGTTTTGGGTTTCATTTATTTATTGATACTGATTTGTGGTAGCCTAGTTGTATGCTTGATAGATTATTTAATTCTATTTTGTTCATTTTTGGTTAAATGGAGTTGTTTACTTTCTTTTTGTAAAACTTATTTTGTGCAAAAAGTAGTTTTTGTTTAATATTTCAAAAGAGCGTTTAGTTTGGAATCGAACATTATTACTCTTTTCTTACTGTAATACTTAGCGAAGGATCTCTGACTTTTAGAAATCACAAACACTACATGACACTTGCCAAGCATGGCGAAACTGTGCCAAGAGTTTCGAGGACTCTGCCACGTATGGTGGGGCTAGCAGTCCGAAATGTAAAATTTGTGGCCGAAAGTGGATGACCCCTTGGTGTTTTTTTCGCAAAATGAACATTTCACTAAAATTATTTTAAATTCATATAGAGATAGCGCTTCCCCCCCCCCATAGTTTTCTTACTTTTTTGGCCACGTGGATTGCCCAAAGTTTGAGTAGGCTGCCAATAAATGCATGTTTTAGCATCAGTCCTAATCAAATAGGCGAAAAACATACAAAAAACCGGTGTTGATATTGATAAGCCCTCCCCTACAAGTACAGCCAAATGTTGCTAATACCCCTCTTCATTTCCGGCGTCTGTTTTGCTCAAAAGTTCGGTGCTTTTCATAATAGAACTACCAGTAGCCCTATGGGTATTTGACAAGTAGTAGAAAGGATAATGATCTATAGGTTTTTCTGGTCTCCTCGGAATTACGTAATTTTTATTGGGTAAGTTTTGGGGTATTGGGTATTTTGGGGTATTGGGTAATTTTTGTATAGTTTATTTTGATTCTATCAAAGTCTTTTGTAAAATTCTGGATTAGGAGCCTCTTGCTATCTTGGAAGTAGTGAGTTATGTGAATGAAAGTTTCAGCAAAGAATCCAGGGCCTAAAATACAACATGAAAAGGTTTTTTAAGCTACTATCCACACTTTCCTCATTTCGGAAAAATTCTACTTTAGCTACTTTTGGCTATCTTGGAAAGGGGTTAGGTTAGGAAAATGAAACTTTCAGGGAAAGGTCTACAGGCTAAAGTATGTCCCGGGAAGGTATTTTGAAGTACCTATCTCCACTCCTCCCTCTAGAGGGTCCTGACCTATGATGACCTTTAAAAATCTGTGTGTTATAAAAGTGAAACCTTGCAAAATAGATCTTCTGTTTAAATGAAGTAGCCTACAACAAATTTGTTTTCAGCTTCACAACCTTTTTCAATCCCAATTTATAACGCTTTAAAGATATGCAAATACATTTCCTAAATTTTGAAAAAAAACATTGATATGGCTTAAAATTCCACTCAAATATCAGGAAATGCATTTCCAGAACTAAAGCCAGAGAAAAAGAAACTGATAACTGAAAATTAAGGTAAAATGTTGTTTTGTCAAATTTTCAATAGGTCTAGACCTGTCATGTAGGCAAATTTCAGGACCCTCTAGAGGGAGAGGGAGTGAAGATAGGTGCTTCAAATTACCTTCCTGGGACATACTTTAGCCTGTAAAAACATCCATGGAAGTTTCACTTTCCTAACCTATTTCCTTTCCAAAATAGCCAAAAGTAGCTAAAGTAGAATCTTACCCTTATTTCTACAGCTTAGAAAATTGCAAAGATAACAGGTTTATACCCATTTAAAATTTTACCAAATATATTTCACCTTAATTTGGATTTTGAATGTGTTTTTCATTGACCCTCAATTTTGAAAGTGATTTTGGTGCTTGGGCACTATATGGGCCTCTCACGAAATAGACAATGGAAACCAGTCACGAAATAGACCGAGACGCGTGATGAAAAACAGGTCTACCCTGCCTTGACAAAGGGTTTCTCACTCTGGGAACTATATTTAAACTCTTGTTTTTTGGGGTTTAGGGGGGGGGGAGGTACCTAGGTTAGGTTAGGTTACCTGTTTAATATATGCTATGATTACCCCCCCCCCCGTAATGTGCAAATATATAGCCCAAATTTGTTTATAAACTATTATATATTCATCCTATTTTATTTTATTTTCATTAACCAAACTTGATTTTTTAGAAAGGCCCATATAATGCCCAAGTACCGTGATTTTTAGCATTTCATTTGGATTTTATGTCTCATCAAGGTTTCTTTCCTATGCTTAAGTATTAATGTGAAAATCTTTAAAACAATATAAATCGTCCCATGTATTTTGTCATGCGTCACTCTTGTTCCAACCTTTGTAGTCATTAAATTGAATAACGCTGACGAAATCAAGAAACGGAAAAATACATGGGAAATATAACTTAGGCTATATATTTGCACATTAGAGGGAGGGTAAAATATAATGGAATCGCATTCGAAACGTGTCAACTACGAATATTCTGTATATTATGAAATAAGAATTATTTTTCTTGACATCTTTCCTTCTCAACAGCCCCGATTCTAGGCTTATGATGTGTATTACTCAAAGATTGTAAAGGGTCATCAAAGATCAGTCAGTGCCTTTAGGAGGGGGCCATAGTGAATGGAGGCGCTTCAAATCCCTTCCTAGGGTATATAGACTCTGGATTCATTCCAGAAAGATTTATTCACCTAACTCAACTGCTTTCCGACATAGCAAGAAGCCGCCAATCTAAAATTTCACTAAGTCTTTTGAAATATTTTACTATGTTTTCTTTTTTTGAGATTTTAGGGCAGCTGTGGTTATTTAAAAAGCCGTTTCGCAACTTTGATTATGAAGCTGAAATTTACAACCATCACTTAAACTTAGTACGTTGGAAAGATGGATCTTATTCCACTGTAGACTGTAGCGTCTTCTTTTTCCAAACATGAAACAAAGTTGATATCGCGCGTACGGACCCTGGGAATATACGTCACAACCTTAGTTTAGTTGCTAGTGGTCGGACAAAAAAAAAACAGGTATTTCCATAGGTTTCTCGTGATGTGAAAATTGGTAACGCGCGTGCGCCAAGTCAAAGTATGAGTCGTGTGTAGTTTTAAATATGTTTCACATGTTTTTAAGGGAGAGTATAGCCTTTGTCGATACCACTGTATATTCTGTCTACTGTGATCTAATTCGTTCCTCTCACATAGCTAGCTGACATTCGAACGTTTTGGTACTTGATTTTTATTTTTGTATCTTGCCTGAAGAGGATTCCCTTCAGTGTTTCCACTTATGAATTGAAACAATCTGCAAAATCTTGACAATTCTCGGGAGAAAATCGGGAGATGGCTCTCAGGATTCGGGAGAAGGATCTCAGGATTTTGTGGAATTCCCAGTTTTTGTATTTTGTATTGAGTTTTTGGAGGTGTTCGAGCAATTTGAGCATACAGTACCACATTCTAAATATTTGGAGTGCAGATTTACTGGAGCCAGCTGCAATTCCGGAAAGAAAATTTGGCAGTCAATGTTGTCAAACATGACAAAAGGAAGCAACTAGAAGCTTGAAATCTATTGAAAGTGAAGTTAAATTTCATTCAGACTCTAAAGCTGTTAAATTAAGACATTTTTCTTCATCGATCCTTACTTTTTCTGGCCCTTTCAGATCTCACACGACAGCCCACTAAGTTCAGGACTCGGACAGAAAATCCTGACGAACTACGGACACTAGGCCTTTGACCATTGAGTCTGATTTAAGTGGATAATTTTTTTTTACCACCATCCCCAGAGGTATTCACAAATCATAAAGAGAAAACGTAAAGTCGTACTTCATTAGTATTGATATAACTGAAAAAAAGTATAAGAAATAGCAAAACCTTCAGATACATATACCACATTAAATTCATAATGTGTGTCTAAAGTAAGGGTTTTATAGCTGTGCTGGTAATTCATATGTGCTAGGATACGATAATAACTCCCTTTTAATCTCTTTCTGAGGGGCTGGTCAATCGTTGGTGTGTTTGCTCCAACTCTATCTTTTTCAATGTCAAGTTTTGTCTAAATTGTGGATGCAAATGCTACTGTTACCAGATGATTCCCTCTACCTGTATGTACTTCTTGAGTAAGCTGAACAGTCTTTCTGAAGCTACGTTCGAAAATGGCAAGGAAAACAAGCATTCCACAAACTTTGCTAAGTTTGGTTTCCACGGTGGTCCCTCGCACTCAAAGCCGATTTCCAGTAATCCACGGCTGTCAGAGTCACTGTTTTATCATCATTGGCACTATCGGAATGTTCCCACCATTCTTTGTCAATCGCACCTTTTGACTTTCTGTACTCGTTTTCATCCTTTCTTCGCAATTGTATGTTTCGTAATATACCGACAGGCCTTTGCGGACTATATTTGTCACTTTCTGCTTACCCAGTCTTACTTTATCAGTAAAGTTCTCATGTGGCATATTTTTTCATGATTAGGACTAAATTGTCAACCAGCAAAAATCGTAAATTGTTTTCAAAATGCAGCAATTGTCGTATCTGTTTCTTGTGTAGGATCATTTGAAGCAAACCCCTTCGGTTCTACAGAGCAACTGCAGACAAATTCTAATTTTTGTCATATTTCTTTAAATTTGTAGTAATTGTTGATCCTTTTGAACCTAATGAATCAGCTGAACCCACATAGTGCTAGTTCCCATTTTCTTGGTGCAAGCCAACAACAGTGGTTAGTTTATGAATTGAAAATAATTAGTTAATTACAAACCTTGAAGGTGTTTAAATGATCAAAAACAGAAAACCAATGCAACCACTGTGGAATGGATAATGGGCAATGTTAATACCTATGCCAATAAATTCAAGTCGTAGCGCCTCAATTGCCTGGGACGTAAGGAATAATTCCTAAAAGACCACAGGCAACGGACAGGTAAAAAAAAGTAGAAAAGAATGACCAAAAAGTAAAATGTTCCGGGAATTAAGTTTTCGGGAGATTCGGTATCTTCTTTTTTTGTCGGGAGATTGATTACAAATTCGGTAGATCTCCCGAAAAATCGGGAGAAGTGGAAACACTGATTCCCTTTGTACATATAACTGGTTCTTGATTAAACCCCTCCCTGTCCTTGGTCTCCTGTGAAAAAAGTGCGCACTAAATACTACATCCTAATAATCCTAAATAATATGTTTTAATATTTTTTAATCGTTCTTACATTTTTGATAGGTAAACTTTAAAATGCAAAAATTCCTTCTAAAGTTATTTATTTAATGCTACATTAAAAATACTTTTGAGTAAAATACTACGATTATGGAAAAAAGTTCAACTAAAATAATTATGGAGTTGAGTATCTCAACTAAATTTGGCTAAAATTTCAACCATTCACGTACATGGGGGGAGGAGTCTTGAAATTCCAGTACTTTCATGAATTTCACCATATCTTCCAGTGCTTTTTAGAGTTTTTACGGATTTTTGGCACATAAGATTTAAAAACGAACAAAATTTAACAAACAGGTTTTCCAAATCAAACAGTTTGTGGTATCGAACTGTAAGTAAGGTGCGACTCGGCCCAATAGTAACAAAACTCTAAAAAACGGACTTCTGACAGCAATAGATACATAAAAAGAATTGCCTTTTTTGCTGATTCCAAATATATGAAATTACTAAAGTTTAATGTTACTCATCAAAAGCTACGAGCCTGAAAAAGTTTGCCTGATTTCCGAAAAGAGGGGGGAACACCCGAAAAATTCAGGGAATCTTAATGAAAATCGCACCATCTGGTTCAGCTTATCAGAGAATCCTACTTTAGAGATTTCAAGCTCCCATCTGCAAAACTGTGATATTTTGTATTTTTTTGCCATAAGATAGGTTATGGATGCATGTTTATTTATTTTTCCCCCAGGGATGATCGTATCAAATTAATGGTCCTAGAAGATCGGAAGAGGGCTCACTCGAACGGAAATTGAAAGTTCTAGTGTCCTTTTAAGTGACCAAAAAGATTGGAGGGCAACTAGCCCCCCTCCCACGCCCCTTTCTTTCCCAAAGGCATCCCATCAAAGTTTCGAGAAAGCCATTTTGTTCAGCATAGTTGAAAGTTCTAATAACTATACCTCTTGGGATGACACGACATGACCCCCTACGGTCCTTGGGGATAGGGCTGTAAGTTAGTAAATTTGACCATTGTTCACATATAGTACTTGTTATTGGGAATTATACAAACATTTTTCAGGGGGGGGGGGTGTTTTCCTCGGGGAGAAGTTTCCAGGGAAATTTTACACGCGAAGAATTTGCCACAATTCCTATACGAAATTCGTTTTATCTGTCTTACTTTCTTTTTTGCGTCTCAATTTTAAATGTGGAGATGTTTCGGGGAATTGTCTGGGATAAATTTTCAGCGGGGTTTGAATTGTCTAGGGGATTTTTCCGCGGAAGGCCGGGTTTCTGTGTGAGAAATCCTCCATGGGGAAATCCTCCGTGGAATAAGAACTTTCCATTGGGGGAGGGGAGCGGGTTATATGGGAAATGTTCAATGGAGGGGGATTTCCGGTGTGATTTGAAAACGATCAGAAATTAGATAAAAAACAAGTTTTTGTAACTGAAAGTAAAAAGCAACATTAAATCTTAAAACGAACTGAAATTAGTCCGCATATGGGAGCTGCCCCCTCTTTAATACCTCGCTACACCCTTCTCGGATTTCCCACCATTATTTGAAATAAGATCAGAAATTAAATATAAAAAAGGCTTTTTTTAGCTGGCTGTAAGGAGCAACATTAAAACTTAATGAACAGAAGTTATTCCGTATGTGAGGGGGGCCCCTCCTGAATACCTCGCTCTTTACGTTAAAGTTTGACTTTTTGTCCCAATTCTATAAGAATGACCCCTGAAACAAAGGGGAACCCAAAGGCACAAAAAAAATGAAAAAAAAAGTTTTTTTTGGAAATGAGACCAGAAAAAGGGCCAGAATTTTTAAATTGAGGCATAGGGTGCCCCCAAATACATAATCGGAATAAGGTCCAAAAATTTGTCTTCCAATTGATGTGAATCTTTTGACTATCGTTGCCTGGACTAAGGGCCAACTATTTTTGGGTAAGAGAGAAGAGTGCTAAGTGGCCCGCAAATAGACTGAAAATATTGTTGTCCCCAATAAGTTTGAAATTTACAGTCATAAGTCCCTGAGCCAAGGAAAACTTATCATCCGTGGCCGTAGCTATTGTGTCTTTGCCCCTCGTTCTTCTCCTTCCGACAAATCCTGGCCATGCTCTCCTGACTATCATTAGATAATTTTCATTCGGTGAAATATCCCCTCAAAAGGCAACTGTTCACATATAGATCGTGTACGAAGTTTAACATTGTATAGTGCCAAGACAGGGTACGGGAACAGACTTCTAGCAAAATCTGGACGAATTTAGCAGAAATTAGTAAATAATTCACTAAGTGGCACTGTCTATTGTCTTCCCCTTCTTTAAACATGAATCTAATATTACTATTGAAATAGCGTCTTTGAAATAGCGACCAATATGTTTAAAATTACGTAAAAAATACTAAAAATTATATTGAATTATTTTTTTCTTTTGGGGGGGATATGAGTGGGTTATAGGGCATGGGGAGGAGCGGGTTTATTATATTAGTAAAAATAAAGAAAAAGTCAAAAGAAAGAATAAGTAAGGAAAAATGCTGGTTCGACAAAAAACTGGTTCAACTAACTGGATAAAATAACCATGAAGTAACGAAGCTCCTATAACTTGGTAGGTTCTTTGCCAAATATACACTATGAAACTGTACTTGAAAATACAATTTTGAACTATTTGTGTTGCCTCTTTACGTGTGCCCTTATATTGCGTTTTAGTTTGCCATTGTATTTAGTTTGATTTGTGTCACTAAAAAAATAACTGGACAGGTATTTTCGGTAGGGCATAGTAGCCTGTGTGTATATACCATCGTTAATATTTCAACTTCCAAACCAGTCGTACATGAGAAGGTCACTTAACCCGCCGAGAGAAGTAGTATTGCCAACATGTTACGTTGCAAATATCTTAAGGGTCCGATGGCGATTTTTTTATATGTTTAAGTAGACGTCTGTATTTTGACCTAAAGGGTTTTATAGTTGAAACTCGTGTATCTAATCAAGTTTAAGTCCAGTTTGAATATGATCAGTGTTAGTGAACCCGATGGATTTCTTCAAATTGAAAGTAACTTCTTCTTTGATTATTTCCTTTTGAATTCTAAGCATGCCTGGTCATGCATGGAATAGGGTAGTACCCCCTCCCTCAATACCCAATTACCCAAATGTTTGCGGTATATATTTAAAATGCCTGAAAACATGGACAATAAGGCCTAAAAGTGCACTTGTTGAAGCACCAGAACCCTGCCTCTATTGATAGCCGGATTTTTATGTGTAGAGGTAAGCTCATTTAAAATATTCACAGGTAATTTCATAGTAAGGTAAACAACCGCTTTTCGGTAAAATCTGCCAAGGGTAGACTAGACAGTAGCTCTCCGGACACATTTTCGTTAGTTAAAAAACAACTTTCGGTTCAAAATAGCGATGCCTGTGTTCCATTTTGAAAATGACCGTGATGCTTGTGGACCTCATTTGCCACCCTGTGTAAGGACGGCATGGAATGTTGTTCAGTACACCCAGGACGGAGCACTTGTACAGGGAGTTGCAGTGGAACTTATTTTGCAGGGGAGTGGGCAAGGTTTTCAAAATGCCTAAAAGTAAGCAAAATGTCTAGAAATCATCGAACAAAATTGTAAGAATTAAGAGAGTCTGGGGCTCTAGGCTGCCCAAACCCATACATGTGTTTCTGGACGTATAGTAGTTTTTGTAAAAACCTTTTTAAACAGTTGTAGTTCCAATGAGTATTACTACCAATGAGACATTAACTGCCCAAATTAAAATCATGTTTGCTGTCTGTCTGAGCGATCAAATATGCTTATTCGGAAATTTGGCAATGCAGATGTTGCAGTTAACAACATAGTTTTTTGCCAAAAGTCTAGTTACTAACTTTTCAGGTAGTTGTATGCACAGTGTAAATTTTTACTACAGTTGAGTGTATAGGACATTTTGCAAGTTGTATCGGATTTTTACTATTACTAACAGATCAAGTTGCTAATTTCTGCTGAAGCCGCTTTAAAATGTAGTTCTTGTGTGCATTAATATATTAAAATGTGTGCATTTGATTTTTTATTTTGTTGATTTCTTGTGTTTATAAGGCTCTTTCTGACATAAAAGATTGATTGATTGAAATATATCTTTAATTTAATCTTTCAAGGGCCCCTACGCCTAATAATATAGATAGTGTGTGGGGGTCCCTTTAAATCCACCATTGGCTTAGCTCTGTGAGGGGGTTTATCCCGATGGATCGTCATTTATCTGACCATTTCGCATTTTACCTTACCCTTCTCATTTTTGTTCGTCTCATAAAAAATTGATAAAAATGCATATAGCCTAAACCCAATTTTTATTTTATTTTTTTGTAACCCCCCCTCCCCCCAAGAAAAATCCTGGATACGCCCTTGACTCAGATATCCTTCTGTCAGAGTTTTCTGAACTTATCAGTTCATAATTCCAGCATAAATTTCTTACAAAACTTCAGAATTCCTGTAATATCACCGAGAAACTTTGAAGGGAAGAAATTCCTTTTGTAAAATTATATCTTATTTTACATCATTAGTAAATGTTTAAAACATAAGGGAAAACACACACACACATATATATATCTTTATAAGTGAGCAATAATTGTGTTTATATTTATGGTCTCGAAAACGGCTCAATATTTTTCGGGAAAATTGGTATGCTGGTTTAATCTCGCATTAAAAAACGATTTAGATAGGTCAGAAATTTGAGACAATTCGTTAAGAGCCTTAATGTTGGAAAAAAAACCCTGTAATAATCAAATATTTTTGAATAGACTGCAGTATGAAAAGACATTAAATTGGCTAAAGAACAAAAAACTGGTAATTGCAAAAAGATTTGTATATATTTTGACAAGGGATTACAAAAATTCCAAAACCTTAAAAAAAAAAAAAGTTTGAAGCCTAGTAGAAATCATTACTTTTGAGAAAACTGTCATTCTGGTTTATTCTGGCCTAAAAAAACGATTTAGATGGGACAGGAGTTTGAGAAAACTCTTTAAGAGCCTTGGTTTCGGGCAAAAAACTATTTATGTGAGTGACATCATTTTTATATACATCAGTTTTGCAGTGACGTTGTCACACTTGTTACACTTATAAGGAAATATTAAAGATTTTCAGATATGGAGAAGTACATTAAATTGCTTAAAGAGCAAAAAACTGGTAATTGCAAAAATATTTGTATATATTTTAACAAGGGATTACAACAAATCAATAACCTTAAACAATAAAATCAAAAGTTTGAAGCTTAGTAGAAATTGTTGTTAGAAATCAGACTTGCTGTAATAATCAAATATCTTTGAATAGAATACAATATTAAAAGAAATTTAATCGCGCAAAGAGCAAAAAAACTGGTAATTTCAAAAGTATTTGTATATTTTAACGAGGGATTGCAGAAAATTATAATCTTTAAAAAGGAAAACCAAAAGTTTGAATCCTAGTAGATATTGTTGTTAGAAATCAACTAGCTGTAATAATTTAATATCCTTGGAAACACCTCTGTTTGAAAAGACAACAAATTGTCTGCGGTTAGAAGACAAGCGACAATGAGAATCTAAAGAAGCGTGCCGAGTGAACTAGCAAGCCCGGCTGGCTTCGATATTTGGGCATTGACTCCTAATCTCAGGGTCATCGGCTTGAGTATGATATTAACTTTTTTTTCATCGGTAAGATGTGAAATAATGAGAGTATACTCTTTTCGAGTGTTTCCAAAGTTCTAAGTCTACTTTTTTTTTCTTCATATTCTGAATTTTGGGCTGGGAGGATAAAAAAAATTCTCTGATCGGCACAAAATGCAACATTTTTTTTCTTCTTTATTATGCTTGTCAGACGATGGGGTTCGCTGTCAGTAACGTAATAAATGTATGTCGAGCAAATAAGTCTGTGGACAGTGGTTTAATTTAGCTTCTTAGCTTGCCTCTGCATAGGTTGAAGTAAAACAACGATGAATTATTTTAATCTTGCAATCTGTCTTTGATTGATAACAATAATATCCTTCTTCGATCAACGACATTTTGGCATCGCCTGTTTAAGCAAAAAGATGTATTGCCTTCTCGTTCTTATATCAAAACATTGATAAAAGGGAAGTAAGGCTCTGTGGTGTAAATCCCGGGTGCCCCAGCATTTTGGGAATAGATTAGTATCGAAATAGCTCCTTGTAACTGGTTAAAGGGGGAAGAGAAAAGAAGAATGACAAATGAGCAGGGCCTTGGAGTGGGTTATAAGTCATACCGACTCCAAACATTTTCAAAATACCGACTACAATTTTGACTCCAACTCCTGAAACTTTAAACATTGTAATACGTCCGTTTTCGTAAAGGCTCCTTTGCTTCCCTTTTCGTAAAAAGTACATAGTTTTATCGAATTCTTTTCTAAATATGATTTTAATAATCCTGTTAATATCTAATATTTATCTTGTAAATTTTATGTTCTCCTTTGCCAAATTTGCTGTAGAGTGCAAAAGAGGTATCTCTGTCAATCTATTAAGCATTTTCCATCTATTAAGCATCTTTCTGCATTTTGTATGTAATGTAATTGCAAATATTATGTGTATTTTTCAACAGTGATACACATAATTAAATAAATTGTTTCTGTAGTAGTACTTAAGTACTATGGTGCAAAAAAAACTCTATTCACTATAATTAGCCTATAGTATTAATTTCGGTTATTATTGCCACTTTTTAGTAGTATTTAAGAGTATTTGGCTTGACCCCAGCCCTTATGTGTTTCCAGTTTCCGACTCCATTCAGAAAAAAATTCACTAAAAATCTGACTCCAAAGAGCTGTAATTGATTTCGACTAGAAATGGTAATTCCGACTAGAAATGGTAATTCCTAGAAGATTTTAGTGACCATAGGAAGAGGTATAGGTCCGGAAACATAAGAACGATTTAGATATTCTAGCAGCAGTGTAAGCTGTATTACTTGTAGCTTATTACCTACATTAGCCTACATTATGCCCCTTTTTTAATTCTTTTTGGCGAAAGACTAAAAAACCATAAAGAGAGAAACCAAAATAATATGACAAAACATAAGACAAAAAGGTTTGTACAAGTCCTTGCCTCGTATAGCAAAAAAAAAAAAAAAACAGAGAGAAACCAAAATAATAAAAAAGAGAGAAACCAAAATAATATGACAAAACATAAGACAAAAAGGTTAGTACAAGTCCTTGCCTCGTATAGCAACGATAAATGACTTAAGAATAAAAAAAAGAAAAAAGGACAAGAATACATCATCAAATATGAAGTAGATTCTTTGAATAGAAATCAAACAAGTTAAAATGTTTGAGTGAGTAGCAGGCAAAAAAAAAAACATGTCAGAATTGGAGAAAAATAAACTTTGTGAATCAAATGACTAACATAAAACTAAGGGCTCAAAAACAAGAAGAAACGCTGTAGAATATAAGCTAGTAAAAGAAAAGTGTACAATCATGGAAGGAGATTGCACCTCCCTCCAATTGACGGGCATGTAATTAAACACATCATTTATGCACAAGTTGTACCGCCAAGGATAAGATATTTAAAGGCATTGTTCCACTTATTTATAAAACCGTGTTAATTAGAGTTATTATTTTTTTTTCATGTATGTTGCGTAATATTAACATTGGGTGAGATAGAGGTACATGTATGGAACGTCGACGACTAAAACTATACAAGAATGTTTACACAGCCTTTGTTTGTGCAAATGCTCTATAGTAATATTTTTTTTTTTTTTTTGCTGAGTCGGGGCTTTTGAGTCAATTTTAACCTGAGGGTATATTATAAATCGTGACATTTCTGAAATTTATCTTAGTTACCAGCATGACAAGCTTTGGTATTTGTAATGGGTTTTCGAATCACGTAACAGCAACTGTGTTTCTGTTTGACACTGGTATGTCCAAAGAGTATTGGTAACTTAAAGCAATGGAAAAGCTAGCGTCGACAAAAAAAAAATCGCCAGTTATGTCTAGCGTTTAGCATTTCTTGGCATTTTTCCAGTGAAATAATAAGGCAAAATGAGTATAGTAATAAGTAACTTATCTTAGTTTCTGATAAAAAAAAGCCGTTACAAACTTGGAAAAAAAATAGGTACGTCCGTATTAATCAGTAAACACTCAAGAAGTGAAGTTAGTTTAATCATAATGAAATATACCAAAACACAATGAAAATATGTTATTTTAATTTATATAAAGATATAATTTGGGCTATATATTTGCACATCAGGGGGAGGGGTAAAATAGCCTTACCTCCACCCCCTATTGTACACATATAAAATTCCCAAATTATACAAGTCCAATGCATTCTGTCACCCGTCATTTGTCTTTCTGGCTATGATACCGGTTTTCATAGATCTTACATTCAGCAAACTTATCGACTGTGTACTGGCTAATATAGAAGTACCAACATTCAAAGAAACGCCAAAGGCTGGATGGCGTTGATTTTTTTTGTCGACGCTAGCGCCAATTTCCAGTCTAGTAAGTTTCCATACCTTTTGGGTAGGTCTTTATCCTGTTTATTTGTGTAATTATTGTGAATTGTTGGTTATTGTCAGTGGTACTGGTGCGTTATATGGTCACTTAAATATTTTACAATGAAACCAGTCACGAAAAACCCACCAGACGGGTTAATTGCAAGAGACCGCTATAGAGAAATGCAATGCAAAGCATGGATTCATTGCGTTTACGATATTTAAACTGTTGTTTTTTGGGGTTAAGGGGGGGGTACCTAGGTTAGGTTACGTATTTAATATATGCTATGCTTTACCCCCTACCCCACACCCTAATGTGCAAATATATAGCCCAAATTTGGTTATAAACTGTCATATATTCATCCTATTTTATTTTATTCCATTAGCATTAACCAAACTTTACTTTTTAGAAGTGGCCATATAATGCACCAGTGCCTTTTCAGTATATAGTGTTACAATGTTAAAGCTGATTAGGTCCAAAACAAATAAGAAACACTTGATATAGGTTTCTCAATAAAGTGACTAAACTTGATTTGTGATTTTTGGTCCTAATTTAGTAAGACCAACAACAATTGCGATCCCAGTTTTCTGTGAAAGCTGAGAATCGTAAAGAAAAATATAGTCGGATGGATTTATTCCACTGTTAACAATGCAGACAATTAGGTATTTTTCGAGCACTTTAGAAACTGGTAAAGTTTCTCGGTAGAGGCACGAGTTAGAATTTGGTTCTTGAATCCAACGGCAAGTGTTAAATTTCTAAAGTGTTGGGATAATACGTAATTGTTCACTTTAACATTTAACCCCCGGTTTCTCGGTGCTGTGCCAGTTGGGATTCTGGCCTTTTGCGTTTGGGGCAAAATATTGCTTAATGCTCCCCTCCTGTCCCCAAAAATTTTTCAGGTCAAATTTTTTCATAATTTTCGTTTATTCACACAAATTTCTGTTTATTTAAATCTGACTTCTTGCTTTAGTCTCTACAAAATCATTAATTATCTCGTCCCAATTGGTTTGTTCTAATTCTTTGATTCGGTCTACTTACTTTTTGCTATTAATTTGAAATTACTCAAATTCGGTCTACATACTTTTGTTTTCAAGGAATGGTGATGAAGATAATGGAAAAACGGAAATTTCAAATTCAGTTTGTTAATACTTACTGCCAACTGCGCCCTTACTTTATTTTAGTAAAAAATACAGGTACTATTGTATTATACGCCAAACACTCAAGTTTACGCTGTGTAAAGCTCGAGAACAGATCGGTTTCTTCGTTATTTTCTTTCAGCTTAGCGTGAGATAAGACAAAAACAAGTGACAGAATAGATGGGAAATATATAATTTGGGCTATATATTTGTTCATTAAGGGGGGGGGAGTAAAGTATTAAGTTAAAAAACAATTCTTACGTCATAATATGCAGAATAATTGTATCTGACACATGTTTCACGCTATACCTAATTTCTCCTAATTTGCAAATATATAGCCCAAATTTGTTTCTGAAGCATTATATTTTCATCATATTTTTTGTATTTCATTAAGATTGAGCGTTAAAGAAACATATTTTTATTAAATGAAGCACTTGAGTGTTTGGCGTATAATACACAAGTACCAAAATAAAACTTAAAAAAAATGATTATAACCGTTAGATTATTTATTTGGAATTTTTGGCCTCTATAAGGTCTGCGCCCGGGGCAAACGCCCCCTCTTTGTAGTCCCCCTCTTAATCACCTTAATTACTGTTGTTATTATTTAGAGCTCAGAAAATTTTTGTATTGTGCTTCATATGAGATCAGTTCTGATACTTCTTGTCAGTCTAACTGGTGGGAGTAAGTAACCTACGTCCTAGTAGTCACACTTCCTTCGCGTTCTTCGACTATTCCGCTACCTTGTTAACTACTGATGATGTGGAGTGTTGCCAGATGTTTGGCTCAACGTTGTGCCACCATAAAAGTGAAAATGCTTTGAAAGCTCCATTTTTCTAGTGAAAATGTGCTGAATGAACGATTCCCCACCTAAAAATGCGCTGATTTAAAAAAAAAATTAATGCGCAAACGCCTCAAAAAAGCACCAAAATGGTGCAAATGCGCCCCATCTGGCCGCTCTGGATGAAAGTAGTATTTTCCTAGCATAAATGTTGTACTGGACTTACAATCGGGAAATGCTGACAGGGAAAGATAATTTAAGATTCATTTTCTGGAGAAGCAACAATATAACAAAAGAGAATTACCATTTGATTTTCTATTCAACACTTTTTCCAAATATATTTGCCACCTTTGGCAATTGTGTTTGATCCCCCCCCTCCTTTCTGTTTTTTGACGACTTTAATGTTCGGCGTGAGTGAGTATAATTATTACTTAAGAGTCTGTTTCCATCTCTGTATCCTCTGGTATGAATGAAGCAATCTAGTGGATAATATTTTGCGATGCTTTCGAGGCTAATCAGATCTTTTCCTGGATATCACCTGTCTTTAAATGATTTTCAGAACTGTTTGCTTTTGCCCTACAAGTCAAGTTCTATCTATAAAATCCAACTTCCCCTCTTGGCTTCGCCCCCAGTATTTTTTTTTAATAACTCGAATTTATCCTTCCAATATGCCAAAGTTTAATATCTTTCATAAGAGCTAATGGCTATTCTCACTCTTCAGAATTCCTGACTTCGCACCAGACACCTTGTAAAAACTGTTTATCCAAAAACTCTTCATGATTTCCTTCCCTTTGGTAGAAATAGCTTGGAAAATAATCTTTCAAGAAAAAGTGCGAATGCTACATAACAGGCTTTCGTTCAAATTGTTCCCTGCTTTGATTGCCGGAACTTCTAAGAATGAGGGGTTATGCACTCTTTTAAGAGAGTTAGACCCACTAGCTGTATGCGATTGTGCTTCTCCGGTCTGTCTTTTCAGCATTACCTTCGCTTCGGGTGTATAAGAAGGGATTTAGTGTGCAATCCCTCCCTTTGCTAAGAACAATGCTACCTGCTCTTGACATCTGTGTTTTTTAGTGCTGGAATTCTTTAAAAGCTTTTGGATATTAAATTTATCTCACCAGTGATGTATGTTTTCTTTTTTTCAAACATGGGGGTGCTATTTGAACTGAGACGAATAAAGGTTTCTTCTTTTCTTTTTTGGGGAGGATGAAAGAATTCTTCTTCTCTAAATTGTAGAGGTACGTGGTATTGAGAGATATCAACATATGGATATTAAAGTGTCCAATAATCAGCGGGTCAAATGTCGAAATCGATATTCCTAAATATAAGGAACGAGGAGAGAAAGAATGAAGCCTTGAATAGATTGGGATGGAGGATCAGCATGATTAGCGGTACTGGTGCGTTGTATGGACACTTTAATATATTGTACAGGGAAACCAGTCACGAAAAACTCGTCAAACAGGCTATTCTCAAGAGACCGTCATACATAAATGACTGAAAGCCGTGGTTCTCAATGAATTACAATATTTAAACGATTGTTTTGGGGGGTTTAGGGGGGGGGAAAGGTACCTAGGTTAAGTAAGGTTACGTTTTTAATATATGTTTTGATTCATCCCCCCCCCCAAATCTGCAAATACTTAACCAAACTTTGCTTCTAAACTATTATATATTCATCCTATTTTATTTTATTTCATTAGCATTAACCAAACTTGACTTTTAGAAGTGTCCATATAACGCACCAGTACGTGCTTAGCTATGTTAGCCTCAGGCGGCTTGATACTGTAATGATTTTTTTGTAGTAGTTGTATAGTAATGTTTGTAGTAGTAACGGGTATTTATGCACATTATGTGCATAATATAGACACGAGACAGGGCCGAGATTTTTGCAAACTCGTTGGGTACTGTTCTATTAGCTGGAAGACATGCGACATTTCTTATAGCGAAGATGATAAAAGAAACTAGTCAAACAGGTTATTTCAAAGGAGAATTCATGCTGAGCATTGCAAACAATGGTTTATCTCTCCGTTTACAATATTTGGTACTCCTGTATTAAACGTACTCTTTTATGTACTGCAATGGAAACCAGTTACGAGAAACCCGTTTTTGACGGGTTAATTCAAGACCGTATAGAGTAATGCAATGAATAGCGTGGTTTTCATTGCGTTACGATATTTAAACTGTTGGTTTTTGGGGTTTAGGGGGGATGTACCTAGGTTAGGTTCGGTTACGTATTTAATATATGCTATGTTTTACCCCCCCCCCCCCTAATGTGTAAATATATAGCCCAAATTGTTTATAAACTATTATATATTCATCCTATTTTATTTTATTTCATTAGTATTAACCAAACTAGCAGTATATAAATGAGTACGTTTAATAAGGAGTAGCCTACCCAATATTTAAACTTTGTTTTTTGGGGGAAATAAGGTACCTAGGTTGGGTGGTACTTGCGCATTACATCCTACACACGAAAGAAGTCAAGTTTGGTTAATGATTGCAATAGATTTCCAGTTTGTGCATAGTACATCACAACAGAAGTATGGGAGGTGAAGTAGATAAAAAGAAATGAATAATATGGGAAATAAAATGACAGGCAAAATGGTTAGGAAAAAGACGGGAACAACGAGTGGTACTGTTCTATTAGGCTAGCTGGAAGACAGGCGAGACGTGAAGTTTGGTTAATGCTAATGATATAAAATAAAAGAGGATGAAAATATAATAGTTTAGAAACAAATTTGGGCTATATATTTGCACATTAGGGGGATGGGGGGTAAAGCATATCATATAATAAATGCGTAACCTAGTATAACCTAGGTACCTTTCTCCCCCTAAACCCCCAAAAACAACTGTTTAAATTGTAAACGCAACAAGAAATCACGCTTTGCGATCCATTTATCCATTGTAAGTACCCGTTTGACTGGTTTCCTGTAGTATTTCCTTGTACAGTCTATAACGCTGTGTAGGATATGATGCACAAGTACCGGTTAGGTTACGTATTTAATATATGCTATGCTTTACCCTCCCCCCTAATGTGCATATTTATTGCCGAAATTTGGTTCTAAACTATTATATTTCCATCCCATTTTGTTTTATTTCATTAGCATTAACCAAACTTCACCTCTCGCGTGTCTTCCAGCTAGCCTAATAGAACAGTACCACTCGTTGTTCCCGTCTTTTTCCTAACCATTTTGCATGTCATTTTATTTCCCATATTATTCATCTCTTTTTATATACTTCACCTCCCATACTTCTGTTGTGATGTACTATGCACAAACTGGAAATCTATTGCAATCATTCGCATACGCAATGAATGACATATAAATTCCTCTTATCGCAAAGCGAAATTAAGTGAAATTCTATAAAAAAAATTAGATTTTCTCGGGTACTTCCTTGTTAGCTAGAACACACTCGAGAATTGAAGTTAGTTTAATCATAATGAAATATACCTAAGTATTATAAAAATATAATAGTTCAGAAACAAATTTGGGCTATATATTTGCACATTAGGGGGGGGGGGGGTAAAGCATAGTCTATATTAAATACGTAACCTAAACTAACCTAACCAAAATACCAACTAAATATTTAAATAATATATAGCTACAATGTATTTTCCAATCGAGCCGAAGCTGATTGTCTGATATAAAGAAGTTGCTTGACCAGTTTCTTGTCTCATGTTCGCGATACAATTTCTCGCGTGTGTTCTAGCAACAAGGAAGTACCAATTAAATATTAAAATTAAATATAGCTACAATGTATTTTCCAATCGAGCCGAAGCTGATTGTCTGGTATAAAGAAGTTGCTTGACCAGTTTCTTGTCTCATACTCGCGATACAATTTCTCGCGTGTGTTCTAGCTAACAAGGAAGTACCGTTTCTCGTTAATGAGGTTACTAACCAAAGAGTTTGTCGGACGGTAAGAAGAAAAAAGAAATAAGTAGCGTATAGTCTTCCATGAGGACCGAACAAAAATATTTTACCCTTTTCCCCTAAAAAAAAAAAATAAAAAAAAAAAAAAAAAATCAGAAGTCCCTCACCCACCTGCCGCTAAAAAATCGTGGAAGTTTTCAACTAGAACAAAAAAGTACTCCGGAGAAACAATGATTATACCTGCCCGTTATGTAACCTTACGTGATTGGCTAGGGATTACGGTCATATACCAATTATATTATGTAATTTTCATTGTCTATGTTGTATTCAGGGCTGGGGCGTTGGACCACATCGACCCCGGTTGTAAAAATACTCTGGAGAAACAGTGGATATACCTTATTGTTTTGTAACCTCACATGATTGGCTAGGTATTACGGACAGTTATTAGTTATATTATAAGATAAGATAACGTGTATTTCAAGCCAAAATGTGGCCATGAACACAAATAACATACAAGATTAACAAATTACAGCACTCAAAACAATAATAATAATAAAAAAAAAAAAAATAAAAACTACTCTCTTCTTTTTGCAAAAAACTCATAAACATATCTTCCCACTAGACAAATAAAGTATGACGACGTACTTTTCAAGGCATCAGGAAGCAGCACTCCATCATTCCCAAATAAATTTTCCCTTATCCCCACTAATACCTGTATATATTTGTCTATAATGCGGTCGGGATTGGGAAGTTTTTCATTGCCTGAGACCCTAAATATTGAGAATGAATCCGGAAATTTTGTTTCAATTTTGTTTAATCATCAGGCGCCGCAATATTGTCCAATCGATGGGCGACAAACTCATTGTATACTGTAGGAGGGAAAATTCATGCTTGACCTGGAACTGTGGGATGCGGAAAGTCTAAAAAGACGTCTTTCAAACAGTTCGTGTTAACGTTCAAACGTTAACCATCAGATTCAGCGTATCAGAGAACCCTATAGTAGAGGTTTTAAGCTCCTATCTGCAAAAATGAGGAATTTGTATTTTTTGCCAGAAGTTCGTGTTAACTTTCAAACAGTTCGTGTTACGCGCAATATTAAACGAAACTCTAAAAAACGGGATTTTGATACCAGTAGATACATCAAAAGATTCAGATTTTAATGCAGATTTCAAATATATGAGTTTCATCAAGTTTAGTCATACCCATCAAAAGTTACGCGCCTGAGCAAATTTGGCTGATTTTTCTAAAAAGGGGAAAAGACTCTCTAAAAGCTTATAGAACCTTAATGAAAATCACACCATCAGATTCAGCGTATCAGAGAACCCTATTGTAGAGGTTTTAAGCTCCTATCTGCAAAAATGAGGAATTTGTATTTTTTGCCAGAAGAAAGATCACGGATGCGTGTTTATATGTTTTGTGTTTTTGTTTTTTTTCCCAGGGGTGATCGTATCAACCCAGTGGTCCTAGAATATCATGGGAGGGCTCATTGGAACGGAAATTAAAAGTTCTAGTGCCCTTTTTAAGTGAAAAAAAAATGAGGGCAAGTAGGCCCCCTCCCACGCTCGTTTTTTCCCAAAGTCACCCGATCAAAATTTTGAGATATCCATTTTGTTCAGCATGGTCGAAAATATAATAATTATGTCCTTTAGGATGACTTAATTCCCCAAAGTCCCCGGGGGAGGGCTGAAAGTTATGAACTTTACGCAATCAATGTTAACATATATAGTATTGGTTATTGGGAAGTATACAGACGTTTTCAGGGGGGATTTCTTCTGGTAGTGGGGGGGGGGGTCGGGGGTTATATGGGAGAATCTTTACATGGAGGAAGTTTTCATGCGGGAAGGGACATTGCTATGAAGGTGGTGCCGTATTTCCCAGCATTATTTAAAAAAAGATCAGAAATTAAATTAAAAAAAACGAGTTCTTCAACTGAAAGTAAGGAGCAACATCAAAACTTAAAACAAACAGAAAATATTACGTATATGATGGGGTTCGCCCCCTAGTCAATACCTCCCTCTTTAAGCCAAAGATTTTCTAGTACTTTCGTAAGAGCTATTTATTCTAATTAACGGCCTTTGTTATTAAGGGATCAGTTTCAAAGAATTAGAACAAAATTCGAACTTTAGCGTAACGAGCGAGGTATTGATTAAGGGGCGAATCCCCTAATATACGTATTAAAAATATATGAATATATGAAGTTCGTTACGTAAGTTAATTCGTAAATTATGTATATTTATTACTAATAAAAACGTTCGTAAATAAAATTAAACAACGTTCGAGAAAGCCATTTAACCAAATAAAAGTAAAATTAATATGCAAATTTGGCTTTAATTATTCATGTACGGGGAGCCGAAATCAAAACTTGTATTAATTCAAAAACGTTCAAAAATTAAATATAAAAAATTTTTTTTTAACTGAAAGTAAGGAGCGACGTTAAAACTTAAAACGAACAGAAATTATTCCGTATATGAAAGGGGCTGTCCCCTCCTCAACGCTTCGCTCTTTACGCTAAAGTTTGACTTTCTCACAGCTCTGTTTTTTTAAACAACAAAAAACTTTAGCGTAAAGAGCGAGGCGTTGAGGAGCGGACAACCCCTTTCATATACGGAATAATTTCTGTTCGTTTTAAGTTTTAATGTCGCTCCTTACTTTCAGTTAAAAGAACTTGTTTTTCTTTTATTTAATACCATAAAGGACCCTACTCATTTAATTTCTTCTTAAATGTTCGGATATCTATTCCGATATTACCCATTAAGTTCGAAATGTTAGTATATGAACCCGCCCCCATCTGACCAGAGTCCTATTTAAGCTAATTATTAGATAACGTGCATTGTAATAAATTATTTGACAATCTAGTAATATTCTTTTTATTAAAAATACTTTCAAGACAAAATGCGGTAGGACAGAGAGATTATCCATACAATTGAGCAAACATAACAAATTTTAATTTTCCGTACTTGTTTGGTAGTAAATACCATGCTGTAATTAGGGGGACAAAAAGTAATTTAGGTACTTGTTAGTTAAACGAAACACACTCAAGAATTACGCTTTGGTTAGAACCCAGACAACCGGTTTTATAACCACAAAGACAAGTGATGGGTGATAGAATGCATTGGACTTGTGTAATTTGGGATATATATTTGCACTTTAGGGGGGAGGTTGGGGTTAGGTTAGGGCTTCTTTCCAAATGATTTGCCCCCCCCCCCCCTAATGTGCAAATATATAGCCCAAATTAAATTATTATATAAACTAAAGATTATATGAAGGTATATTTCCTTAGGATTAATCTAAATTCACTTCTTGGGTTTTTTTTCGTTTAATTAACAAGTACCGTAGTTTAAATCGGCAGTCCCTGGGGTATGGCCTGCTCAAAGTTGAAAGTTCTGTCAAAATGGCCGAGTTGTCCGTAAATAGAAGACAAACATTAATCCTAGTTTACTCTTTTCTCTAGAACACTTTCTAGGCACTATTACTGTTTTAGGCTTTATTAGTGTTTGTGAAAAAGTGTCGTTTTGTATCCGTAAGAAAGTATACCAAGGAATTGCTTTTATACCTAGCCTCCTTCTAATCCTAATTGCTAGTGATCTAAGTCAACTTAGAAAACTGATCTCTGCAACTGACTCCTTTATCTTCCAGGTCCGTGATCGCAAGAAACCACTTGTTACTTGGAATGTGCGGTTAGTGCCAACATACCCGAACTCGCTTTGTAAAATATGGATTCGATTGCAGAATCCAAAAATTAAGCTTTTTTCTATGAAGTATTGGAATGCTAAAACACATGCGGTCTAGTGAGCATTTACGAACTCCCTCTGGGGGTTATGGATACCCAACTCCTAAGATGGGTAGCCAAAGGTACCATAAGTCTTACGGTGCCCGAAGTGCTAGCACCAGCCCTACACGGAATTTAAATTATTCCAATTTAAACGGTGGATTGAATTTGAATTCTAGTCAATTAAATGGAAGTAATTATGGTGTAAATCATTTAAGTTTGTCTAAACACAGTATCGGTGGGAACTCTAGCAGTATTAGTCCGGGAACGACTGCGCAGACTAAGACCACGAATTTGGACCAATCGCAGCATAGTATCCATGATGGAACAGCCAATAAGAGCAAACTAGCCAACGGAGGTGTAAATCTCAGTAAAGCAAATTTCCCCGTTTCTGGGAATCTTTCTAAGTTTGTGATGATTTCTAAAGAGGCTGGAATAAAGGAGATGTTATCGTCTCTGGGATTATTGAGTCTGTTGTCTTTATTGTTAGCAATATTAGCTTTAGTGTTTCTATTAAAGATATCGCCTCTTCACCCTGCTGATGTAAGGAGTATGTTGTCAACAGACCAAGTGCGGATTATTTCTGCTGAGGAATATATAACAGTTTTTGAAGTAACCTTAGCGCTGGCTGCGCTGACTTTATCTTTAAATTTATGTTGTTTGCTGGTGTGTACAGTCCAGTTTTTATTTGCAGTACGACTCATTCAAGTTCAAAGAGGGAGAGCAAGGTAATTTAATTTTGATATTTAATACTATTTTTTTGCATGGTCATAAAGAGATTTTGACAGATACCAAGGTAAATAACGGGCTAGATTGGAAAAGGTCAAATGTAGGTCTTGTGTTTAAAGACTTTATTTATGTAATCTAGGTTAGTGGCGTCAAATCACAAACATTAGGGTGGGGGGGGGGTCATTTCTTATAATAAAAATACCAAAAACATAATTTTTCATTGAAAATAAACCAAAAAAGATATTTTTCAAAATCTAGGAGACACCCTCCCCCCAATTGATGCCACTGATTTAGGTTTTGTGAGGTTTTATATTTGTGCAGAATAGAGGCGTGTCTTCCATAAGTATTAGGCTTTTTTGTAGCTGGCATCCCTAGCGTTGATTGAAGTGACTACACATTAAAGAAAATTATTTCACAACTTCCGAAGGGCTAATTATTTTTGTCTGTATGGAACATTTTACAACTTCATGAAAAAATGTGCAAAGCTACTAAATTTTAACGCGTCGATTATCTGTTATGTCCAGAAATGCACGCAGTGGCGGGCTAGGGTACATTATAAACCCTGTTAACTTCTCCTACGCCATCTTTTGGATGCGTGCTTCTATGACTTCATTGGTGTTCTTATCTTTCATTATCCAAATCAGTTCTTTATTTGATTACTTTCTCATATAAATTGCAAAGGTCTGGGAAGGTTATATGCTATGTCTACAAGGAAATATTAGTTATAAATATGATTCGTATCTCACGAAAATTCTGGCAAAAGAAAAGTGATATATGGCTTGATATGTTAATCTCATTGAAATGCTATCTTAATGGAAATTTGGGAAAGCCTTAACCTGTCTGACTCTTGCATGTCGGTCACAAGAAATTTACCATGTGTGAATATTTACACTCCCGTGTTGCGAATGTTGTGTACACATGGTTTGACTAGCCATGTAAGTTTGGTGTAAATATGGTCCATTCATGTAAAGAGGCTTGTCAATTTAGGGCTAGGGGAGAAATTGCGCCCCTGGGTTTTGAAAATACCTCTTTTGGGTATTTTGTGTTTTGAATGTTTTTCCAAAACGAAAAATTGCACACACACCCCCCCTCCTAGTTCTGTTCTCTACCACCATTTGTGAATTGACACCCTGTATGTAACATGTTTTGGGCTCCTTTGCATTACTGCTTAATATGTATGTTAATACATATTAAGTATGTAATACATAATATGTATGTATAATATGTATGTTTCCTCTGCAAATTATTGATTGTGGGATTTTCCTGTAGTCCTATTGTTTTAGTTACTCGACATAAGACGACAGTTTTACTATTATTCCATAGCCGAGATTCAACTTTATCGAACGACCGAATTACTTTTTATAAAATTCGCTCTTTATAATTGCTCTATTGTAAAAATTCGTTCTTTTGTAAAAAAAAGCAAACAAGGAAAAACAAAACAAAATATTTATCACGCATCAATGACCACCCTGCATGGTTCTACCTTTAATTAATATTGTGGACATTTCTTAGGCTAAAAACTTTCGACGGGTAACTTTAAACTTACGAATTCCACATATTTGGACAGGGGTGTAGTTTGCTATGGGACAGGGGAGCAATTGCCCCCCTACAGACCCCAGTTTGCCCCCCCCAGCTGAAATTTAGTTTCTGCAACTAAAAAATCTTGCCAAAAATAAGATAAGCCTGCATAATTCAAGCATCAGTAGAGGAGGGGGTACCAGCACAAACAGGACCACGTGGTTTATGGTCCATATATGGGCATAGAGTCATTAGGGAGAATGGATTTCTGAGAAATTGATTGCGTAATCGATTGGGAATTTGGAACACCTGTGCTGTCAGTCATTAATCAAATTGTTTCCAGGCAAAGTTTAATAGTGTCTGACAGGTGATGTCAAGATTGATTGATCTGTCAAGAAAGGGGAATTAATTTGTTGTTTCTAAGGGGAATTATTGATTCAAGAAAGGGGAATTAATTTGTTGTTTCTAAGGAAAATGGATTTCTGAGAAATTGATTACATAATCAGTAGAACCCTATCAGAAGGTCATGACGGGAGTCCATACATGGGCTTAGAATGACGTAATTGACTAGGAAAATGGATTTCTGAGAAATTGATTACATAATCAGTAGAACCCTATCAGAAGGTCATGACGGGAGTCCATACATGGGCTTAGAATGACGTAATCGACTAGGAAAAAGGATTTCTGAGAAATTGATTACATAATCAGTAGAACCCTATCAGAAGGTCATGACGGGAGTCCATACATGGGCATAGAATGACGTAATCGACTAGGAAAGGGGAATTAATTTGTTGTTCTAAAGAGAATTGATTCACGAAAGGGAAATTAATTTGTTGTTTCTAACAAGAGAATCGTTTCCGAGCAGACGTATTGATCTTAGCGCGCGAAAAGGTTTCCAAATAATTTGAAATGCATTGGCGCAGAGATGCCAAACAAAAGGAACATGCCAAAATTCCGTTTAGGGATAATTTTGGCGAAACCGTTTTAGCTATTTTATGGAACTATTACGGCGAAACAGCTAGAGACATTTTAAATGGTGATTTTTGAAGAGATTTTGGAGGAGGTTTTGAGTGTGGTCGTTCTAATACACAAGGTGTATTTTAACAGTGTTTTGAGGTCCTCTAACCCAGCCCAACGGGTGACGAGTTCTCTTCCCCAACCCCCCCTTCGGCTTCTTCCCCCCTCCCCATCAGACGGACGCCACTCGGGCTCCAAGTGCCCCCCCGCTAGCCACGGGTCCCCCGAGCCCCCAAAGGCCCCCACCGACCCCCAAAGGCCAACCCCCGGCCACTCAAAGGCCCATCGAGCTCCCGAAGGACCAACGGGATCCCAAAGGCCCGACACCGGGCCCCAAATTTCCCCCAGGCCCACAACTGCCCTCCCTGTGCCCCGAAGGAAGCCCCCCCCCCGGTCCTCAAAGGCCCCCCAAGCTCTCAAAGGGCCACCGGAGCCCCCAAAGGCCCACCCACACCCCCAAAGGCCATCCCCCGGCCCCCCAAACGCCCATCGAGCTCCCGAAGGACCAACGGGCTCCCAAAGGCCCTCCACCCGTCCCCAAATGTCCCCCACGCCCGCAACTGCCCTCCCGGTGCCCCAAAGGCCCTCCCTGTGCCCCAAAGGCCCTCCCTGTGCCCCAAAGGCCCTCCCCCGGCCCCCCAAAGGCCCCTCAAGGTCTCAAAGGGCCTCCGGAGCCCCCAAAGGCCCACCCAGACCCCCAAAGGCAATCCCCGGGCCACCCGAAGGCCCTCCCCAGGCTATGAACGGCCCTCCATTGGTATCCAACGGTCCCCAGGCTCTCCCCGGCCCACCCCGACCCCACCAGGCCTGACCCACGCCACCCCCGGGCCACCCGCATCCCCCAGGAACCAAACGCCCGACCGGGGCCCCCCACCCCCCCAGGCTCTACCCCGGCGCCCCAACGACCACCCCGCCCTTGCTTTAGTTTTATTTAAAAGTATAGAATGTTTTAGCTTAGATTATTAGCTTACAGTTCTTGTTGAAGTTCTAGTTTATTTTAATTTTAGTTAAGCGTTTGTTGTTTTAAATTTGAGTTTAAGTTTGAGTTTTAGTTTGGTGTATTTATGTGTTTGGTGTTTTAGCTTAGATTCTTAGCTTATAGTTTAAGTTAGAGTTTAAGTTTATTTCAGTATTATTTAAGAGCTTAGAGTTCTTAGCTTATAGTCTTAGCTTAGAGTTTTTTTTTGTTAGAGTTCTATTCTATTTTAATTTTATTTAATATTTTGATTTTTTAAATATTAGTTTAAGTTATAGTTCTAGTTTAGTTTAGTTTTAGTTAAGATTTTAGAGTTTTTAGATTAGAGTCATAGCTTAGAGTTTTTTTTGAAGTTCTAGTTTAGTTTAGTTTTATTTTATAGTTTTAGCTTAGAGTCTTAGGTTAGATTTTTTTTTTGAAGTTATAGATTATTTAATAGTTTGATGTATTACCTTTGAGTTTCAGTTATAGTTATGGTTTATTTTATTTTTATTTAATAGCTTAGAGTTTTAGCTTAGATTCTTAGCTTAGAGTTTTTGTTGAAGTTCTAGTTTAGTTTAGTTTTAGTAAATAGTTTAGAGTTTTAGCTTAGAGTCTTAGCTTAGAGTTTTGTTAGAGTTCTAGTTTAGTTTAATTTTATTTTAGAGTTTAGAGTTTTAGCTTAGTCCTAGCTTAGATCTTTTTTTGTTAGATTTCTAGTTTAGTCTAATTTTAGTTAATAGTTTGATTTTTTTAACTTTTATTTTCATTTAGAGTTTTAGTTTAATTTTATTTAAGATTTTTATGTAATACATTTGATTTTAAGTTATAGTTACATTTTAGTTTAATTATAGTTTAGAGTTTAGAGTTTTTATCTTAGAGTCATAGCTAAGAGTTTTTGTTGAAGTTCTAGTTTAGTTTTAGTAAAGAGTTTATAGTTTTATCTTAGAGTATTATCTAAAATTTTTTTTCTAGTTTTATAGTTTAGTTTAATTTTAGTTAATAGTTTTATGTCTTAACTTTTAGTTTCAGTTATAGTTATATTTTAGTTTAGTTTTAGTTTAGAGTTTAGAGTTTTTATCTTACAGTCTTAGCTTAGAGTTTTTGTTGAAGTTCTAGTTTATTTTATTTTTAGTAAATAGTTTAGAGTTTTATCTTAGATTCTTATCTTAAAGTTTTTTTTGAATTTCTAGTTTAGTTTAGTTTTAGTTAATATATTAGATTTTTTGTTAGAGTTCTAGTTTATTTTAATTTTACTTAAGATTTTATAGCTTTTTATCTTAGAGTCTTATCTTAGAGTTTGTTATAGAGTTATAGTTTAGTTTACTTTGATATAAGACTTAAATATTTTAAACTATAGTCATATCTTAGAGTTTTTGATAGAGTTATAGTTTAGTTTAATTTTAGTAAATAGTTTAGAATTTTAGCTTAGAGTAATAGCTTAGATTTTTTGATACAGTTCTAGTTTAGTTTAGTTTTAGTTAAGAGTTTATAGTTTTTAGCTTATAGTCTTAGACTAGAGTTTTTGATAGAGTTCTAGTTTAGTTTACTTTTAGTTAAGAATTTGATGTTTCACATTGTAGTCATATCTTGGATTTTTTCTTATAGTCGTAGTTTGGTTTAGTTTTATTTAAGAGTTTCGAGTTTTATCTGATTCTTAACTTAGAGATTTTGTTAGAGTTCTTGTTTAGTTTGGTTTTAGTTTAGAGTTTTAGTTTAGACTTAGAGTTTCAATTAGAGTTCTAGCTTGGTTTAGTTAATGTTACGCATTTAGAGTTTCAGCTTAGTGTCAGAGCTTAGATTTTTAGTTAAAGTTATAGTTTGGTTAAGTTTTATTTAAGAGTTTCCAGTTTTAGCTTAGTCTTAGCTTAGAGTTTTTGTTAGAGTTCTTGTTTAGTTTAGTTTTAGTTTAGAGTTTAGAGTTATAGCTTAGAGCCTTATTTTAGATTTTTTGTTTAAGTTCTAGTTTCGTTTAGTTTTATTTTATAGTTTTATCTAATAATAATAGTTTTTGTTAGAGTTCTAGTTTAGTTTTAGTTAAGAGTTTAGAGTTTTACCTTAGAGTCTTATCTTAAAGTTTTAGTTAGAGTTCTAATTTAGTTTAATTTTAGTTGAGAATTTGATGTTTTACCTTTGAGTTTCAGTTAGAGTTCTAGTTTAGTTTACTTTTAGTTAAGAGTTTTTTGTTTTACCTAAGATTCATACCTTAGAGTTTTAGTTATAGTTCAAGTTTATTTTTATTTAAGAGTTTATAGTTTTAACTTATAGTCTTAGCTTATAGTGTTTGTTAGAGCTCTATTTTAGTTTAATTTTAGTTGAGAATATGATCTTTTACATATGAATTTCAGTTGCAGTTCTAGTTTGGTTTAGTTAAGAGTTTGGTGTTTTAGCTTAGAGTCTTAGCTTAGAGTTTTGGTTAGAGTTCTAGTTTATTTTAGTTTTAGTTATGAGTTTAGAGTTTTTAGCTTAGAGTCTTAGCGTAGAGTTTATGTTGAAGTTGAAGTTTAGTTTAGTTTTAGTTATGAGTTTAGAGTTTTTAGCTTAGAGTCTTAGCTTAGAGTTATAGTTTTAGTTTAGTTTTAGTTAAGAGCTTAGAGTTTTAGCTTAGAGTCTTAGCTTAGAGTTTGTGATAGAGTTCTAGTTTAGTTTAGTTTTAGCTAAGACTTCGATGTTTTACCTTAGAGTCATAGCTTAGAGTTTTAGTTAGAGTTCTAGTTTAGTTTAGTTTTAGTTAAGAGTTTAGAATTTTAGCTTAGAGTCTTAGTTTATTTTAGTTTTAGTTAAGAGTTTAGAGTTTTTAGCTTAGAGTCTTAGCCTAGAGTTTTTGATAGAGTTCTAGTTTAGTTTAGTTTTAGTTAAGAGTTTGATGTTTTACCTTAGAGTCATAGCTTAGAGTTTTAGTTAGAGTTCTAGTTTAGTATAGTTTTAGTTAAGAGTTTAGGTTTTTAGCTGAGTATTAACTTAGATTTTTTGTTATAGTTATAGTTTATTTTATTTTTAGTTTAGAGTTTTAGTTCATACTTATAGTTTCAATTAGAGTTATAGTTTGGTTTAGTTAAAGTCATTAATTTAGAGTTTTAGATTATTGCCATATCTTAGATTTTTAATTAAAGTTATAGTTTTATTAAGTTTTAGTGAAGAGTTTCTAGTTTTAGCTGAGTCTTAGCTTAGAGTTTTTGTTAGAGTCCTAGTTTAGTTTAGTTTTAGTTAAGAGTTTATAGTTTTAGCTTAAAGTCTTAGTTTATAGTTTATGTTGAATTTCTAGTTTATTTTATTTGTAGTTTAGAGTTTTATCTAATACTTAGAGTTTTTGTTATAGTTATAGTTTAGTTTTAGTTAATAGTTTAGAGTTTTAAATTAGAGTCTTATCTTAAAGTTTTTTTTATATTTATAGTTTAGTTTAATTTTATTTAAGAATTTTATGTTTTAACTTTTAGTTTCAGTTAGAGTTATAGTTTAATTTAATTTTAGTTAATAGTTTAGTTTTTTAACTTAGACTAAAATCTTAGAGTTTTATGTAGAGTTCTAGTTTAGTTTAGTTTTATTTAAGAGTTTACAGTTTTACCTTAGATGTCTTAGCTTAGAGTTTTTTTTGTTAGAGTTCTATTTTTTTTAAATTTATTTAATAATTTTATTTTTTAAATTTGAGTTTCAGTTAGATTTCTAGTTTAGTTTACTTTTAGTTAAGAGTTTATTGTTTTAACCTAGAGTCTTAGCTTAGAGTTTTAGTTAGAGTTCTAGTGTAGTTTAGTTTTATTTAAGAGTTTAGAATTTTAGCTTAGAGTCTTATCTTAGAGGTTTTGTTAGAGTTCTAGGTTATTTTAGTTTTAGTTAAGAGTTTAGAGTTTTTAGCTTAGAGTCTTAGCTTAGAGTTTTTGTTGAAGTTCTAGTTTAGTTTAGTTTTAGTTAATAGTTTAGAGTCTTAGCTTAGAGTTTTTGTTAGAGTTTAAGTTTAGTTTATTAATAGTTAATAGTTTATAGTTTTTTTCTTATAATCTTAGCTTAGATTTTTTGTTAGAATTGAAGTTTAGTTTATTAATAGTTAAGAGTATAGAGTTTTAGCTTAGAGTCTTAGCTTAGGGTCATAGTTAGAGTTAAAGTTTAGTTTAGTTATATTTAAGAATTTAGAGTTTTAGCTTAGTGCCATAGCTTAGATTTTGACTTAAAGTTCTAGTTTGGTTAAGTTTTAGTTTAGTGTTTAGATTTTGAGCTGAGTCGTAGCTTAGAGTTTTTTTTAGAGTTCTAGTTTAGTTTAGTTTTATTTAATAGTTTAGAATTTTAAATTAGAGTCTTAGATTATAGTTTTTGTTAGAGTTGAAGTTTAGTTTAGTTATAATTAAGAATTTATAGTTTTTAGCTTAGAGTCGTATTTTAGAGTTTTTGTTGGAGTTCTAGTTTAGTTTAGTTAAGAGTTTATAGTTTTATCATAGAGTCATATCCTATAGTTTTTGCTTAAGTTGAGATTTATTTTAGTAACATTTAATAATTTATAGTTTTTATATTATAGTCTTAGCTTAGAGTTTTACTTAGAGTTCTAGTTTAGTTTAGTTTTAGTTAAGAGTTTAGAGTTATATCTTAGAGTCTTAGCTCAGAGTTTTTGTTGAAGTTCTAGTTTAGTTTAGTTAAGAGTTTAGATTTCTACCTTAGAGTTTTAGCTTAGAGTTTTACTTTGAGTTGAAGTTTATTTTGTTATAGTTAAGGGTTTAGAGTTTTAGCTTGGAGTCTTAGATTAGAGTTTTAGTTAGATTTCTAGCTTAGTTTAGTTTTAGTTAAGAGTTTAGAGTTTTACATAAAAGTATTATCTTAGAGTTTTAGTTAGAGTTCTAGTTTAGTTTAGGTTTAGTTAAGAGTTTTAAGTTTTACATTAACGTCTTAGATTAGAGTTTTAGTTAGGATTGAAGTTTCGTTTAGTTTAGTTATAGTTAGGAGTTTATAGTTTTATCTCAGAGTAGTAGCTTGGACTTTTAGTTAGAGTTATTTTGTAGTTTATTTTTAGTTAATAGTTATATCTTAGAGGTATAACCTAGAATCTTAGCTTAGAGATTTAGTTAGATTTGAAGTTTAGTCTAAACTAGCATAACCACAAAATACCACAATATTGCATAGAAATACCAAAACCATAGGTTAGGTTAGGTTAGAGGTTAGGTTTCTCCACGTTTAAGTTCGAGGTTAGGTTTCTCCACGTTTAAGTTAGGTTAGATTAGGTTAGCTTATCATGAGCACTCAAGATAATCTAACCTAATCTACCTGGTACAAAGTCGACATGGGGGGTTAGATAGCTTTTTGCACCGCGGGACCCGGGAAGCACCGGTGGGCCCGGGAAGAACCGCGGGAAGAGCTGCGAGATTAGGTTAGGTTAAGTCAGGTTAGGTAAGTTAGGTTAGGTTAGCTAAGTTAGGTTAGGTTAAGTTAGGTTAGGTTAGCCTACGTACGCGCGCGTACGTAGGCTAACCTAACCTAACCTAACCTAACTAACTAACCTAACCTAACTTACCTAACCTAACTATAACTCTAAGCCTAAGTCTCGTAAGCTACCAAATTCTTCTAGACCACCGGTACTTCCAGACTCACAATACTAAAAGCTAGCTAACTCTCAACATAAACTTCGTACAGCTAAGACTCTAAGCTAAGATTACTCTTGAATACTCATAACTAAAACTAAACTAAACTAGAACTCTAACTAGAAACTCTAAGCTCAAGACTCTAAGCGTAAAACACTAAACTCTTAACCTAAACTAAACTATGAACTCTAACTGATAACTCAAAGGTAAAACTATCAAATTCTTAACTAAAATTTAGACTAAACTAGAACTCTAACAAAATCTCTAAGCTAAGACTCTAAGGCTAAAACTCTACTAAACTCTTAACTAAAACTAAACTAAACAGAACTCTAACTAAAACTCTAAGCTATGACTCTAAGGTAAAACTACTAAACTCTTAACTATAACAAGTAAACGAAACTCAACCAACTAGAACTCTAATCTGAAGACTCAAAGGTAAAACATCAAATTCTTAACTAAAATTAAACTAAACTAGAACTCTAACAAAAACTTTAAGCTAAGACTCTAAGGTAAAACTCTAAACTCTTAACTAAAACTAAACTAAGCTAGAACTCTAACTAAAACTCTAATCTAAGTCTCTAGCTAAAACTCTAAACCTAAAACTATAACTAAACTAGAACTTCAACCTAAGTAAAACTCTAAACTAAGACTCTAAGCTATAACTCTAAACTCTTAACTAAAACTAAACTAAACAAGAACTCTAACAAAAACTCTAAGCTAAGACTCAGCTAAAACTCGAAACTTTTAACTAAAACTTAACCAAACTATCACTTTAAGTATAAAAGCTATGAAACTACTATGAAATTCTAAATGCGTAACTTTAACTAAACCAAGCTATAACTCTAATTTACACTCTAAGTTTAAACTAAAACTCTAAACTAAAACTAAACTAAACTAGAACTCTAACAAAATATCTAAGTTAAGACTAAGCTAAAACTCGAAACTCTTAACTAAAACTAGACTAAACTAGAACTCTAACTAAAACTCTAAGCTATGACTCTAAGGTAAAATATCAAACTCTTAACTAAAGATAAACTAAACTACATCTCTATCAAAAACTCTAGGCTAAGACTATAAGCTAAAAACTCTAAACTCTTAACTAAAACTAAAATAAACTATAACTCTAACAAAAAACTATAAGCTAAGACTCTAAGCTAAAATTCTAAACTCATAACTAAAGTAAACTAAACTAGAACTCTAAATAAAACTCTAAGCTATTACTCTAAGTTAAAACATAGAAGTATTAGCTAAAACTAAACTAAAATATAAATCTATCACAAACTCTAAGCTAAGATTAAAAGCTAAAACTCTAATCTATTAACTAAAACTAAAATAAAACTATAACTCTAATCTAGAGTCTCTAAGATAAAACTCTAAACTCTTAACTAAAACTAAACTAAACTAGAACTTCAACATAAACTATATGCTAAGACTCTAAGCTAAAACTCTAAACTCATAACTAAAACTAAAATAAACTATAACTCTAACCAAAACTCTAAGCTAAGACTCTAAGCTGAAACACCAAACTCTTAACAAAACTAAACTATAACTCTAACTTAAACTCATAGGTAAAAAATCAAATTCTTAACTAAAATTAAACTAAAATACAGCTCTAACAAACACTCTAATCTAAGACTCTAAGGTAAAACTCTAAACTCTTAACTAAAACTAAACTAGAACTCTAAATAAAACTCTAAGCTATGACTCTTAGTTAAAACAATAAACTCTAAAATAAAAGTAAACTGAACTAGAACTCTAAATGAAACTCAAAGGTAAAACATCAAATTCTCAACTAAAATTAAAATAAATTATAAATATAACAAAAACTTTAAGATAAGACTCTAATGTAAAAATCTAAAATATTAAATAAAAATAAACTATAACTATAAAAAAAACTCTAAGTATTAAATAAAACTCTAAACTAAAACTAAACTAAACTAGAACTTCAACAAAAAACTCTAAAATAAGACTCTAAGCTGTAACTCTAAACTATGAACTAAAACTAAACTAAACAAGAACTCTAACAAAAACTCTAATCTAAGACTAAGCTAAAACTGGAAACTATTAACTAAAACTTAACAAAAATATAAATTTAATTAAAAATCTAATCTCTGACACTAATCTGAAACTCTAAATGCGTAACTTTAACTAAACCAAACTAGAAGTCTAATTGAAACTCTAAGTCTAAACTAAACCTCTAAACTAAAACTAAACTAAACTAGAACTCTAACAAAAACTCTAAGTTAAGACTCAGCTAAAACTCGAAACTCTTAACTAAAACTAAACTAAACTAGGACTCTAACTAAAACTCTAAGCTATGACTCCAAGGTGAAACATCAAACTCTTAACTAGAAGTAAACTAAACTAGAACTCTATCGAAAACTATAGTCTAAGATTCTAAGCAAAAAAATCTAAACTCTTAACTAAACTAAACTAGAACTGTATCAAAAACTCTAAGCTACGACTCTAAGCTAAAACTCTAAACTATTTACTAAAACTAAACTAAACTAGAACTCTATCTAAAACTCTAAGATATTACTCTAAGGTAAAACATTGAAGTCTTAGCTAAAAGTAAACTAAACTATAACTATATCACAAACTCTAAGATAAGACTATAATATAAAAAGATCTAAACTCTAAAGTAAAATTAAACTAAACTAGAACTCTAACAAAAACTCTAAGCTATTAACTAAAACTAAACTAAACTAGAACTTCAACAAAAACTCTAAGCTAAGACTCTAAGCTAAAACTTTAAACTATTAACTAAAACTAAACTAAACTAAACTAGAACTTCAACAAAAACTCTAAGCTAAGACTCTAAGCTAAAAACTCTAAAGTCTTAACTAAAACTAAAATAAACTAGAACTCTAACTGAAAATCAAATTTAAGACATCAAACTCTTAAATAAAATTAAAATAAAATACAACTATATAAAAAAAATCTTATCTAAGACTCTAAGCTAAAACTCTAAACTATAAACTAAAACTAAACTAAACTAGAACTTCAACAAAAACTCTAAGCTATGACTCTAATATAAAAACTCTAAACTCTTAACTATAAATAAACTAAACTCGAACTCTAACTGAAACTCACAGTTATTAAATTAAACTCTTAGCTAAAATTAAACTAAAACTATAACTTAAACTAAAATTTAAAAAAATCAAACTATTAAATAAAATTATAATAAACTAGAAATATAACAAAAAAAACTCTAAGCTAGGACTAAGCTAAAACTCTAAACTCTAAAATAAATTAAACTAAACTAGAACTCTAACAAAAACTCTAAGCTAAAACTCTAAGCTAAAACTCTAAACTATTTACTAAAACTTAACTAAACTAGAACTTCAAAAAAAACTCTTAGCTAAGAACATAAGATAAAACTCTAAGATATAAAAAAAAAATAAACTAAACTATAACTCTAAATTAAACTAAAAGTTAAGACATAAAAATCTTAACTAATATATAAATTAAACAAAAAACTGTAATCTAAAACTCTAAAATAAAGCTAAAATAAACTATAACTTCATGAAAAACTCTAGGCTAAGAATATAATATAAAAACTTTAAACTATAAAATAAAACTAAAATAAAATAGAATTATAACTGAAAATCAATGGTAAGAAAACAAACTCTTAAATAAAATTAAAATAAACTAGAACTCTAACAAAAAAAACTCTAATCTAAGACTCTAAGCTAAAAAATCTAAATTCTTAACTAAAACTAAAATAAAGTTCAACTCTAACTTAAACTCTATGCTAAGACTATAATCTAAAACACAAAACTCTTAACAAAACCAAACTAAAACTCAAACTTAAACTCAAATGTAAAACATAAAACTCTTATCTAAAATTAAACTAAAATAGAACTTCAACAAAAACTCTAAGTTAAGACTCTAATCTAGAACAGTCTAGACTTTTAACTAAAACTAAAGCACGGGCTGGGTGGTCCTTTGGGAGCCCGGGGAGCGCAGGGGGGGGCATGGGGGACCTTGCGCGCCGAGTGGTCCTTTGGGTGTCGGGTGGCCCTTTGGGGGCGGGGGTAAGGCCTTGTGGGGGTCGGGGGGCCTGTGGGGAGCCGCTGGGCCCTGGGGGGTCGATGGGAGGGCCTTGGGATGCATGGGGAGGGCCTTGTGGTGGCCCGGGGATGGCGTGTAAGGGTCTGGTTGGGCCGGTGGGGGCTCCGGTGGCCCTGTGAGAGCTTGGGGGGCCTTTGGGGGGCCGGGGGCGGGCCTTTGGGGCACTGGGAGGGCCTTTGGGGCACAGGGAGGGCCTTTGGGGCACAGGGAGGGCAGTTGAGGGCTTGGGGGACATTTGGGGACCGGTGGAGGGCCTTTGGGATCCCGTTGGTCCTTCGGGAGCTGGATGGGCCTTTGGGGGGCCCGGGGATGGCCTTTGGGGGTCTGGGTGGGCCGTTGGGGGCTCCGGTGGCCCTTTGCGCGCTAGGGGGGCCCTTGCGGCCCGGGGTGGGATTCCTTCGGGGCACAGGGAGGGCAGTTGAGGGCCTGGGGGACATTTGGGGACCGGTGGAGGGCCTTTGGGATCCCGTTGGTCCTTCGGGAGCTCGATGGGCCTTTGGGGGCCCCGGGGATGGCCTTTGGGGGTCGGGGTGGGCCTTTGGGGGCTCCGGTGGCCCTTTGCGAGCTTGGGGGGCCTTTGAGGACCGGGGACTTCCTTCGGGGTGGGGGGGGGGTATGAGACGCCTTTGGGGTTGGGGAAGAGCAATCGGCACCCTTTGGGCTGGGTTAGAGGACCTCACAACACTGTTAAAATACAACTTGTGTATTAGAACGACCACACTGAAAACCTCCTCCAAAATCTCTTCAAAAATCATCTCTTAAAATGTCTCCCACTGTTTCGCCGAAATAGTTCCATAAAATAGCTAAAACGGTTTCGCCAAAATTATCCCTAAACGGAATTTCGGCATGTTCCTTTTGTTTAGCATCTCTGCGCCAATGCATTTCAAATTATTTGGAAACCTTTTCGCGCGCTAAGATCAATACGTCTGCTCGGAAACGATTCTCTTGTTAGAAACAACAAATTAATTTCCCTTTCGTGAATCAATTCTCTTTAGAACAACAAATTAATTCCCCTTTCCTAGTCGATTACGTCATTCTATGCCCGTGTATGGACTCCCGTCATGACCTTCTGATAGGGTTCTACTGATTATGTAATCAATTTCTCAGAAATCCATTTTCCTAGTCGATTACGTCATTCTAAGCCCATGTATGGACTCCCGTCATGACCTTCTGATAGGGTTTTACTGATTATGTAATCAATTTCTCAGAAATCCATTTTCCTAGTCGATTACGTCATTCTATGCCCATGTATGGACTCCCGTCATGACCTTCTGATAGGGTTCTACTGATTATGTAATCAATTTCTCAGAAATCCATTTTCCTTAGAAACAACAAATTAATTCCCCTTTCTTAAATCAATAATTCCCCTTAGAAACAACAAATTAATTCCCCTTTCGTGTCAGATCAATCAATCATGACATCATCTGTCAGACACTATTAAACTTTGCCTGGAAACAATTTGATTAATGACTGACAGCACAGGTGTTCCAAATTCCCAATCGATTACGCAATCAATTTCTCAGAAATCCATTCTCCCTAATGACTCTATGCCCATATATGGACCATAAACCACGTGGTCCTGTTTGTGCTGGTACCCCCTCCTCTACAAGCATCCAGAGAAACAGGTCAGTTTCCTTTAGTATATCTTTGCCTTTATGGTGCTATATTGCTCATTTTTCATTTTTCACTTGATTTGGGAAGTTTGGCTCCAATCCACCCCCCCAGGATTTTGACGAAATTGCGCCATTGTATTTGGAATCAGGAGGAAATATATATTATTTTGATATAAGCATGGTTATAAAAATTTCTTTTTCACAGTTTCGATTACTATGAACATTGGGCACACTTTACTTACTGTTTGTTAACGGTTTCTGATAGGCGAATAGTTTTTTTTTACCCACGCATAACACAATAGTTCCGTAATAACCACAATATAACTCCTTAAGGTTTATTGTTGTTAAGGTACTATAAAACATGCAATTTTGCGACATACCCACAGGTGTAACTTGCACCAGAAAGTACAACATACTTATATCATTGGATCCTTTAATTTAATTTCTATTGATTCAACAAGCCTGAATTATAATATTAATTATACTCTTTTGTCGAAGAATGACCAAACCTTGTTCAAAGAGTAGGAAGATTTTCCTATTCTCGCTTGTTTCTTATACATTCTAGATGTATTTTTATTATAACAGGAAAGTGCCTTGGTGCCTTCTCCCCTCCCACTAAAACCCTTATTTTTTTCTAATTTCTGGGCACTTCTTATTTAAATTGTCTAATAAAGTTTGGTATTTGTTATCCCCCTGGAAGAAAAATCCTGTTTACGTGCCTTATTGCGATAAAAAGTTGAACTTAAGCGTAAAGAGTGGTTTTGATTCGGGGTTGACATTCTCCCTCTTATTTAGGAAGTTATATTTCATTTTGAAAAGCAAACGCACCCAAGCGAACCCTTTTTCTCAGAGCGTTTTTTTTTTTTTGCAAAAAAAGGTTGCACTTCAGTATGAGGAAAAGGGGGTTGAAGGGACAATAGCCCCTCATTTGTAGCATAACACTAGTACATAAGGCGGTATACAAGGGGGGGGGGGTGACCCCCCTCCCTAAAAAAAACTTTTGTCTGACTCGTAAAATACGTAACAAAAATGAATATAAACGGATTTTTGATGCGTCCTTTTAAGTTTTTTTTTGTACCCCTCCCCCCCCCCCGAATTTTTTGTTAACAACCCCTTCCCCCGGAAAAAAATCCTTGATGCGGCTTTGCTAGTATGATACAAATTCAGAAACATAGCTAAGATTAAAAGAACAATTTTTTCTTCAGATGAAGTTAAAGGGTGATAATAAATTCTAAAAACATCATAAGTTATCGCATATATAAAGGAGACGACCTACGATCTTCACGCTTAAGTTTGACCCCAATGCTTCAAGAACGAATGCTTTATCGCAATAGTATTATGGTAAAAAGTGTTCAAATGCTTTGAAATGTGATAAGTAAGTAGATTACATATATTTGCCAACTTTCTGTATGTTGCACTCTAAAATACTTCCAGCAATGGACTAGTAAAACTAAATCTTAGAGCAACTTTATTAAAGAGCGAGGAAATCGGAGGACTTTACGTGTAAAAATTTACATTCGTTTAAGTTTTATTGTTGCTCTTTATTTTCATTTCCACAAAGATGGTTGCTAATTTTTTTTTTTCATATAATCCATATCTACGTTAACTTTGTAATGTAATTACCTCGGTAAAAATGTCAGAGGCCCTTGATATTAAACTCTTGAGATGTACTTCCGACCTGGACTTTGTGTTGTTTTTTTCTGAGGAGGGGGAGGGGTGGAATATTCGAAGAGTAAAGTCAAAAATTGGCGCATTTGATAGATGTCTCGATATTCACCTAGTGGCTTGGCAATGGTCTCTTCATGTGCTCGTGCTGAGTTCATGTACAAAACACTATTCAGTCTCATAGTGCTTAGTCCCCCCCCCCATCTCGCCATCTTTGAAAAGAAAATATAGACTGGGCTGATTGCGTCATCTTGAAACAACGCAATCAGCACGGATTTTAGATTAGACGCACAGCGTTTCGCAGCATTTTTCGTCGGAGTAATTTTACGAAATACATGAAAAGGTATGGGTTTGACCAGCCCACCCCACCCCGGAAATGTTGTTCCGACTCGTAAAAACGTACCACAAATGCGTATAAACAAATTTTTGATGTTTTTTTTGTGTAACCACCCACCCCCCCCCCTCCCAAGCAAAAATCCGGATACAGCCCTGCATGAAAGAATAGAATGAGTGACCTTTCTTTTGTGATAGCCTATCAGTAGCAATCCTTTCAGTAAAAGGATAGTAAAAACTCTTGAAGGAAAGGATTATGAATTATTTTATTATGTATGCCAATATGCTCTGTGATACGAAGTAAAACTTCTGATGA
This sequence comes from Artemia sp. Qi Xiang Cuo, assembly GCF_049724085.1. Lineage (NCBI taxonomy): Eukaryota > Metazoa > Arthropoda > Branchiopoda > Anostraca > Artemiidae > Artemia > Artemia sp. Qi Xiang Cuo. The sequence goes on along the minus strand of NC_142814.1, from coordinate 21,229,145 downwards.
ATCTCACTTGCCAAAATTGTGGACACTGGAAACAATAGTTGGTGTATGTGTTATGAAAATGTGGCCTAGAGAGCTTTTATCAATATAGACATTAACATAAGAATTTAATTGGGCTGTGAGACAAATTCGAAAAAATGCCAAAAACAAATACTGTGAATTAGTTTATATGAAAAATATTAGAAATTATGGGGGCGAGCAATCATACCAATCTGTGCACGGGTCTACTTCAGGATGCAGAAAGACTGGATCCATTGACTGGCATTCCTAAATAGCTGGGAAGGGGGGGGGGAGCAGGAAAGTCTAGATTAGGATAGGATGTGATTGAACATATAGGTTATACGATCGCTTTCCGGACAAACTTTCTTCGATAATTTAAGGAAAATAATTGAGTCAGATACATCAGACTTTCCCAGATCAGTTATCAAATTCTGAAAATCCTTTGGAAGCTGTATTCACCTAGCTCGATTAAAAAAAGTGAAAAAAAATACAGCTATTTGAATCTAGGTTTCAATAGTTTATTGTAGCTTGAATTTATTGTATGCTTTTCTAATATCCATAATGTAAATAAGCCCCTAAATAACCTTAGGCTCTTTTTCTGTTTCCTATTCTCATGAGCAAGGGCGTATCCCGGATTTTGTTGTGTGGCTGTTTTTTCGGGGGAGGGCACAAAAAAACTTTACAAAACACATCAAAATCTGTATATATACATTTTTCTTACTTTTTTAAGAGTCAGACAAAAATTTCGCAGGGGAGGTTCAAATCCAGAAATCAAATCGTACCCCCCCCCCCCCCATGGATACGGCCTTGCTCATGGGATACAGTGTCCGGAAGAATTACCCCTGTAGTCTCCGTGATGTCATGTAAAGCATTTGCACCATATAGTTACACGGTGCGAAGATGCCCATAACCAAATTCTTTCGATGGGAGGAGGTATCATAGGATTGTTCCATGTGTATCTGTTGTTTTAAAAATTACGCTTCAGGCTGCTTTTGCCAATCTTGATTTTGTATTTCTTCTTTTTTAAAACACAAGTTTCCAGGAAGTGACTTTCTGAGGACGTTTTGGTTCTACTTTCCCTTGGTAGTCTACAGGTTTGTAGAAACGCAGGTTGTATAACAGAAGATGAATTTGGTCACAGCCAAATAAACATTGGTCTAAAGAGTAACTCTTAAATTCATTTATATCATCATGGCACTATCTATGAATGATTGGATAATTATAGAATTATTATCTCATTAAAATCTGATAAAATCATAAGGTCTCAAGAAGTGGAATCACTTTGCATAATTATAGCTCTGTATTGAATTATAAATGATATATCGTGATAGGCTTATGTCACGGTGCTTCTGTCCGGCTTTTAGGTTCGTTGATGTTCGGTTGAATCGTTTTACAAACCAGCTTTAAATATACCCTAAAATGGATTTTTTTACTTCAATACTGCCAAAGGCTGAGTTAGCTTTGATATGTTGTCTAAATAAACTTGGCGCATTAGTTTTATTGACAGTTTTTTTTAAACTTTGATATGTTCTTTTTCCATGTTTAAATTTGAGAATCTTTTTAAACCTTTTGTTTCCTAAAAATAGTTTCAGGGACCCCTGTAAACAAAGATCACGTTTGCTATATCCCTTGCCATAAGAGCCACGAATATTTATTGATTGGGTCACATCTTGTGTGTTTGGAAAGATACACTGTTTAAATACTGTTTACAATACCTATCCATACCCGGGGACTTCGTATCGAAGGAGCTGTCGTAGAAAGTTCGAAAAGGGCTCATTCGATTGGAAATTGGAGTGGCTAGTGCCCTTTTTAATAGTCGAAAGTGATTGGAGGGCAACTATCCCCCCCCCAAGCCCATCATTACCCCAATCAAGGCCAATAAAAATTTTCAGACAGCCATTTTGTTCAGCGTAGTTGATTTCCAGATAGAAAATATGTTTTTGAGGAGAACACTCCCCACAACCCTCGGGGCAAGGGTTTTAAGTTATGTCCTGGGGTATATAAGGTTTTTATAGAAGGCGTTGTCGTAGAAACTTCAAAAACGGCTTATTCGATTGGAAATTAAAGGGCTATTGCCCTTTTTAATAGTCGAAAGCGATTGGAAGGCAACTAACCCCCCCCCCCTCCCACACGCCCATCATTCCCCCAAACACATCCAATCAAATTTTTAGATAGCCATTTTGTTCACCGTAATTGATTTCCAAATAGAAATTATGTTTTTGAGGAGGACACTCCCCCACAGGCCTCAGGGCAAGGGCTGTAAGTTGTGCCCTTGGGGGCATATAAGGTTTTTATAGAAGGTGTTGTCGTAGAAACTTCTAAAAGGGCTCATTCGATTGGAAATTCAAAGAGCTAGTGCCATTTTTAATGGTCAAAAGTGACTGGAGGGCAATTCGCCCCCCCCCCTCGACGCCCATTATTTTCCCAAACACAACCAATAAAAGCGTTAAGAAAGTTCGTTGGTTGATCATAGTTGATTTCCAGATAGAAAATACGTATTTGAGGAGGAAACTCTCCAACAATCCTCGGGGCAAGGGTTGTAAGCTATGCACTTGTGTGCACGTAAGGTTTTTATAGAAGGCGTTGTCGCAGAAACTTCAAAAAGGCTCATTCGATTGGAAATTCAAAGGGCTAGTGCTCTTTTTAAAGTCGAAAGTGATTTGAGGGTAACTAAACCCCCCACGCCCACCATTCTCCCAAACACATCCAATCAAAATTTTGAGATAGCCATTTTGTTCAGCGTAGTTGATTTCGTAATAGTAAATACGTTTTTGAGGAGGACATTCCCCCACAACCCTCGGGGCAAGGGTTTTAAGTTATGCCCTGGGGCATATAAGGTTTTTACAGAAGGCGTTCTCGTAGAAACTTCAAAAAAGGCTCATTCGATTGGAATTTCAAAGGGTTAGTGCCATTTTTAATAGTCGAAAGCGATTGGAGGGCAACTAGCCCCCCCACGCCAATCATTCCCCCAAACACATCCAATCAAAATTTTGAGATAGCCGTTTTGTCCAGCGTAGTTGATTTCCAGATATAAATTTATTTCTTTGAGGAGGACACTTCCCCGCAGCCTTCAGGGCAAGGGATGTAAGTTATGCCCTGGGTGCATATAAGGTTTTTATAGAAGGCTTTGTCGTAGAAACTTCAAAAAAGCTCATTCGATTGGAAATTCATATGGCTAGTGCCCTTTTTTAACATTCGAAAGTGATTGGAGGGCAACTAGCCCCCCATGCCCATCATTTCTCCAAACACATCCAATCAAAATTTTAAGATAACCACTTTGTTCAGCATCGTTGATTTCCAGATCGATAATATGTTTTTGAGGAGGACACTCCCCTACAGCCCTCGGGCCAAGGGTTTTAAGTTATGCCCTGGGGGTACATAAGGTTTTTATAGAAGGCGTTGTCGTAGAAACTTCAAAAATGGCCCATTCGATATGAAATTCAAAGGGCTAGTGCCCTTTTTAATAGTCGAAACTGATTGGAGGGAAACTAGCCCCCCCACGCCCATCATTCCCCAAACACATCCAATCAAAATTTTGAGATAACCATTTAGTTCAGCGTAGTTTATTTCCAGATAGAAATTACATTTTTGAGGAGGACACTCCCCCACAACCCTCGGGGCAAGTGTTTCAAGTTATGCCCTGAGGGCATATAAGAACGATATTTGCACAATGTATCACTTACTATTATTTTTTCCTTTGGAGCAGGGCACTTCGTATCGAAGAAGTTGTCATAGAAACTTCGAAAATGGCTCATTCAATTGGAAATTAGAGTGGCTTGTGCCCTTTTTAATAGTTGAAAGTGATTGAAATGCAAGTAACACCCCTTCCAGGCCCACCATTTCCCAAAACACATCCAGTCAACATTTTGAGATAGCCATTTTGTTCAGCGTAGTTGATTTCCAGATAGAAATTATTTTTTTGAGGAGGACACTCCCCCAGAGCCTTCACTTCAGGGCAACGCTTGTAAGTTATGCCATGGGAGCATATAAGGTTTTTATAGAAGGCGTTGTCGTAGAAACTTCACCAAGGCTCATTCGATTGGAAATTCAAAGGGTTAGTGTTCTTTTTAATAGTCGAAAGTGATTGGAGGGCAACTAACCCCCTCACATGCCCACTTTTTTCCCAAACACTTCCAATCAAAAATTTGAGATAGCCATTTTATTCAACGTAGTTTTAAGTTCTGTAAATTAGGTCTTTGAGTATGACAACCGCCTCACAGCCCTCAGGACAGGGGTTATAAGTTCTGCCCTGGGGGCATATAAAGTATTTATAGAAAGCGCTGTCGTAGAAACTTCAAAAAGAGCTCATTCGATTAGAAATTGAAATGGATAGTGCCCTTTTTAATAGTCTAAAGTAATTGGAAGGCAACTAACACCCCTTCCACGCCCACCATTTCCCCCGAACACATCCAATCAAAATTTTGAGATAGCCATTTTGTTCCACGCAGTTAAAGTTCTGGAAATTATACCTTTGAGCAGGACACTCCCCCCACAGTCTTCAGGGCAAGGGTTTTAAGTTATGCCCTGGGGGCAATAATTTGTTATTGAAATCTTCGTCGTAGAACTTTGAAAAAGAGCTCATTCGATTGGAAATTCAAAGGTCTAGTGCCCTTTTTAATAGTCGAAAGTGATTTGAGGGCAACTAGCCCCCCTCTCTCGCCCACCTTTTCCCCAAACACATCCAATCAAATTTTTTAGATAGTCATTTTGTTCAGTGTTGCAGATTTCCAGATAGAAATTATGTTATTGAGGAGGAGACTCCCCCACAGCCCTCAGGGCAAGGGATCTAATTTGTGCCCTTGGGGCATATAAGGTTTTTATAGAACGCGTCGTCGTAGAAACTTAAAAAAAGGCTCATTCGATTGGAAATTCAAAGGGCTAGTGCCCTTTTTAATAGTCGAAAGTGATTGGAGGGCAACTAACCCCCCTCTCACGCTCACCTTTTCCCCAAACACATCCAATCAAAATTCTGAGATAGCCATTTCATTCAACGTAGTTTTAAGTTCTGTAAATTAGATCTTTGAGGATGACAACCGCCTCACAGCCCTCAGGATAAGGGTTGTTAGTTATGCCCCGGGGGCATAAAAAGTTCTTATAGAAAGCGCTGTCGTAGAAACTTCAAAAAGGGCTCATTTGATTAGAAATTGAAATGGCTATTACCCTTTCTAATAGTCGAAAGTAATTGGAAGATAACCAACACCCCTTCCACGCCCACCATTTCCCCAAACATATCTAATCAAAATTTTTAGATAGCCATTTTGTTCAGTGTTGTGGATTTCCAGATAGAAATTATGTTATTGAGGAGGACACTCCCCCACAGCCCTCAGGGCAAAAGTTATGCCCTGGGGGCATATAAGGTTTTTATAGAACGCATCGTCGTATAAACTTCAAAAAGGGTTCATTCGAATGGAAATTGAAATGGCTAGTGCCCTTTATTATAGTCGAAAGTGATTTGAGGGCAACTAACCCCCCTCTCACGCCCACCTTTTCCCCAGACACATCCAATAAAAATTTTTAGATAGCCATATTATTGAACGTAGTTGAAGGTTTTGGAAATTAGGTCTTTAAGGATGGCAACCCCTCCCCCCACAACCCTCAGGGCAAGGGTTGTAAGTTATGCCCTGGGGGCATATAAGGTTTTTTTTTATAGAAAGCGATGTTGTAAAAACATCAAAATGGGCTCATTCAATTGAAAATTTAAAGGGCTTATGCCCTTTTAATAGGCGAATGTGATTGAATGGCAATTAACCCCCTCTCACGCCCCCATTTCCCCAAAGACATCCAATCAAGATTTTGAGATATCCATTTTGTTCAACGTAGTCGAAAATTCTGGAAATTTGGTCTTTTAGGATGATAACCCCATCAGAGCCCTCAGTGGAAGGGTTGTAAGTTATGCCCTGGGGGCATATTAGGTTTATATAGAAATTTGTTGTAGAAATTTCAAAAGGGACTCATTTGATTGGAAATTGAAATTGCCCCTTTTAATAGTCGAAAGTGAGTGGAGAGTAATTAACCCCCCTTTTACGCCCTCCATTTCCCAAAACACATTTAATCAAAGTTTAGAGATAGCCATTTTGTTCAACGTAGTTGATTAAAGTTCTGTAAAGTTCTGTAATTTCTGTAAATTATGTATTTAATGATGACAAACCCCCCAGAGTCCCCAGGGCAAAGGATGTAAGCTATGCCCTGGGGGTATTGAATGTTTTTAATGATAGAGTTGTCGTAAAAACTTCAAAAGGGGCTCATTCAATTGGAAATTGAGAGGGCTAGTGCCCTTTTTAATAGTTGACAGTGATTAGAGGGCAACTAACCCCCTCTTGCGCGCACTACTCCCCCAACCATATTTAATCAAAATTTTCAGATAACCATTTTGTTCACCGTAGTAGAAAGTTTTGGAAATTAGGTCTTTGAGGATGACAACCCTCCCCCCAGCCCTCAGGGCGAGGGTTGTAAGTTATCCCCTGGGGGCATATAAGGTTTCTATTGAAAGCGTTGTTGTAGAAATTTCAAAAGGGCTCATTTGATTGGAAATTGAAAGGGCTAGTGCCTTTTTTAATAGTTAAAAGTGTTTGGAGATAGACTTACGCCCCTCTCACGCCCACCATTTTCCCAGACACTTCCAATCAAAATTTTGAGATAGCCATTTTGTTTAACGTAATTGAAAGTTTTGGAAATTAGGTCTTAGAGGATGACAACCACCCTCAGAGCCTTAGGGTAAGGGTTGTAATTTAGGCCCTGGGGTCATATAAGGTGTTTATAGGAAATGTTGTCGTAGAAACTCAAAAAAGGCTCATTCGATTGGAAATCGAAAGGCTTAGTGCCCTTTTTAATAGTCAAAAGTGATTGGAAGTCTCGACATTTTTATAGTAAAGATCGATATGGGTATAATGTATTATTTTTTTGTTGTTGTTGTTGTTTAGGCCAGGGCACTTTTTATCGAAGGAGTTGTCGTAGGAACTTCGAAAAGGGCTCATTCGATTTAAAATAGAAAGGTCTGATGCCCTTTTTAATAGTCGAAAGTGATTGGAGAGAAACTAATCCCCCTCCCACGCCCACCCTCCCATTTGACTTTATGTCTAGAAAATAAATGTTGCCATAAGATTAAATCAAAATGCACTGTTTTAATACTAATTCCCAATAAGGCATCTCAGCAGTATCCCAAGAACGACTGAGGGTATTACGTTTAAACTTTCGGGGCTGCTTCTGCTCTTAAAATTTAACCAAAACAAAATAGCGTAAGTGTATCCAAGCCATCAAAGAAAGTAAACAGATTTTTTTGCGAATGGCATCAAGTTTTTCATTTCAGGTCAACTAGAGGAGCTATGAAACTAAATTAAACACTACTATTTGTGTCCAGATTTTTAAGAGGGTGTATGTTGTTAAAAATTGCTGAAAATTTTTCTCCAGCATACAAATAGCAGGCCAAACTATAAATTCTTAAAAAAACGAAAAGATTTAAAGTATTATTTTCTTTTCCTCTGAAAAGACTATTTTTATATAAAACGAACTAAAATTAATTAAAAAGCTTTTTCCACAAAATCAGTTTTTAAAGAAAAGTAGAAAACTCCATTAAACAAAAAATGAGCAAAAATAAAATCAAATAATCTACCAAGCGTGAAACTAACATAAATCTGTATCAATAAATAAATGAAATCAAAAACGAACAGAAACTACAATAAATAGCCGAGTCAACCTCAAAACGAGCAGAAATTAACATGAGTAAGGCGCAAAACCCGTAAGCCTTCCCAAGGCTGAAACACAATTTGCACTTTACTGAAAAAATATAAATGTTCTTACTTTTATAACTTTAATAAATCAAATTATATTAACATTTTGATTACTAAATATCAGTATATGTATATTAAACTGACAATGTACATTCATTTGTATTCTTCAGTAAAGTGCAAGTTATAAGTTCATCTTTAGATTCCCCCCCCCCTCACGCAGAAAAAGGTCATTCGGTAGCCCCAGTGGTTTGGTCTCTACGTACTCGTGAATCATGATTCGTATTTCGGTCTGTTTTTGTCTCAAAATAGTTGGTACTGATTAAGAAAGCGGTAAAGAACATGCGAACATTCAAATGGACAATTCCTATGCTGAGGATTGCAAACAGTGATTTATCACTGTGTTTACAATATTTAAACTTTGTTTTTTTTTTGGGTTTAGGGACAAAAAAAGGTACCTAGGTTAGGTTACGTATTTAACAAATGAAACTCAGAGAGGAGAGAAAGTAACAAAAATGAAAAATAAAATCAAAAAGGGTGAAAAAACGAGGATTTTGTCAGCCAGCGAACCCTGAAGATGACAAAATATAAGCAAATATTTCGACAAGGACCTCCGCCAAGTCGTCCTCAGTGCTAAACAAAAAAAAAAGAAAAAAAAAACGAAAATCTAACCTTTCGAAGTTTACTAAACAAAGGCAGAACAGATTTAAGTGGGGCTGGTCCCTCATCCTCTTGCTCTTTCAGAGCTAGATTGACTTTTTTCATGAATATTCTACTGAAGTACAAAAAAGTCTTAGTTTTGCATCCTAATACTCCGAGAAGTATTTGTGAATAAAACGCTTGCAATTAATTGGATGCCTTAGAGCTCCCAAGGCCCCCTTTCAGTGGCAACCTGCAGGATCGAGAAGGAGGGTTGTCCTGATTCCTGAGAACAATCCTACGCCGGACAATATCAGTCTTCGCTCTCTTGACAGGTTCCTACGCGTTCCTGCTGACGGCAGCAATATATCGCGAAGACTAGAGACTCCTTTTCGATGCCCAGGGCACTTCTGGAGGCACAGGAGACTCTAAGGCCATGATTTACCACGTGGGGTACAGGCCTCACCGTTGGGGCATGGCAGTATTAGGTGGGCCATGGGCAGGACATGCACAATTCGACTGACGATCCTTTAGAGCCTTAATTTTGAATGAAAACATTTTGCATGTGAGTGATGTCACATTCACATGTATTTAAAGAGCAAAAAAAATACACAGGGTAGTAGTGAATGATGTTATACACCGCTTTAAAGGTGTTGTATTCAGAGAATATTTCTCCCTTGCTTAAAACATGCCTGGATAACGACCCAAAAAATGTTACCAAGTTTTGGTAATGGTCTTTTAAGCTTCCTTCAGGTAAATGCACGTAAAATGTCGGATACACAAATTAAAATATTTTAAAGGGGCATCAGGATTTTAGAAATGCCTAGGTGGGGCATGGCCTAAAATCGGTTTGGAACCACTGCTCTAAGGTCTACAGCTTTCTCATATTCATGATAACGTCTGCTCGTTTAAAGTTTTAACTGTACGTATACGTATTACAAGGCTGTATATTTTATATCATAGATAACTTGGGACGGAAAGTTTCCAGCGGAGTGCTACCATTTCGAACAACCGTCACAAGCACTAAACGTCATTTCGTCGACAAGGAAAATCCGTCAGAACCACTAACCGTCAGAACGTCGACAGTCATAACATCAACACGTCATAACATTTAAATTTTTTTTAGATGTTATGACGTGTCGATGCTATGACTGTCGACGTTCTGACGATTAGTGGTTTCTGACGGATTTTCGTTATGTAAAAAAATTTATAAATTTATATAATAGTAAGAAGTATATAATAGTTTAGAAACAAATTTCGGCTATATATTTGCACATCAGGGGGTGGGGGTAAAGCATAGCATATATTAATTACATAACCTAACCTATGTACCTTTTCCCCCATAAATCCCCAAAAAACAAAAGTTTTAAGATTTTAGATGCTATGAAAATATTTTTAGATGCTATGACGTGTCGATATTATGACTGTCGACGTTCTGACGGTTAGTGGTTCTGTTATGATTGTCGACGTTCTGACGGGTAGCGATTGTGACTGTCGATGAGCTGACGTGTCGATGTTATGAATGTCGACGTTGTGACGGTTAGTGGTTCTGACGGATTTTTTGTCGATGTTATGACGGATTTTGTCGATGTCCTGACGGTAGTGGTCCTGACGGTTAGATGTTATGACGCCTTCCCGTTTCCAGCAAGTAGTTTAAAAGTTGATCTTTTATGACAGAGGTAGTTTTCCAATGCGTCGATACAGATTATCGTGACACTACACAAGGTTTTAGGCACCTACCCTAGGATTTGTTTCGCAATGGAGGGAAGGATTCGAAAAACGGACGAACAATAAGATAAATGTAGGTAAATATGGGGGAACTTTGAGAATGGAGGGGGGCACGAGTTCAGAGTTTCCATCTCTCCTCTGCATGCCTCCCCCTATGTTTGTATCAAACAGTTCGTGGTAACGAACTGTAAGTAAGGAGCCACCCGGCTCTATGGTAACCGAAACTCAACAAAAAGGGTTTTTGATACGAATAGATATATCGAAAGAATCAGATTTCAATGCTGATTTCAAATATATAACTTTCATCAAGTTTAGTGCTACTCATCAAAAGTTACGCGCATGAGAAAATTTGGCTGATTTTCAAAAAAAGGGGGAAAGACCCTCTAAAAGTTATAGAACCTTAATTAAAATTACACCATCATATTCAGAGTATCAGAGAACCCTTCTGTAGAGGTTTCAAGCTCCTATATACAAAAATGTGGAATTTTGCATTTTTTGCCAGAAGAAATATCACGGATGCGTGCGTATTTGTTTTTTTTTGTATTTTTTCCCCAGGGGTGATCGTCTCGACCCAGTGGTCCTAGAATATCGTGGGAGGGCTCATTGGAACGGAAATTAAAAGTTCTAGTTCCCTTTTCAAGTGACCAAAAAATGGAGGGCAACTAGGCCCCCTCCCACGCTTATTTTTTTCCCAAAGTCACCCGATCAAAATTTTGAGATAGCCATTTTGTTCAGCATGGCCGAAAATATGATAAATATGTATTTTAGGGTGATTTAATCCCCCAAAGTTCCCAGAGGGAGGGCTAAAAGTTATGAACTTTGCCCAATGTTAGCATATAGTATTGGTTATTCGGAAGTATACAGAAGTTTTCAGGAGGTTTTTTTTCGGGTAGGGGGAGGAAGGGTGGGTCGGTGGTGCTGTTGGAAGCACTGTTCGGGAAGGTAGGGGTCAGGGGGGAAGGGAAATTGCCATGAAGGGTGTGCCGGACTTGCCAGCAGTATTTATTGGTTATTGGGAAGTATACAACCATTTTCAGGAAGGATTTTTTCTGGAGGGTGGGGCTAGAGGAGGGGGTTACTTTGGAGAATATTTCCGTAGAGGATGTTTCTTTGGGGTAAGGGACATTTCTATGAATGGGGCGCCGGATTTCCAAGCATTATTTAAAAAACGAGCAGAAATTAAATAAAAAAAACAAGTTTTTTCAACTGAAATCTAAGAAGGAATATTAGAACTTAAAACGAACAGAAATTATAAGTATATGAGGGGGTTCTCCCCCAAGTCAATACCTCGCTCTTTACGCTACAGTTTTTTTTAGTGCTTTCAAAAGAGCTATCTATTATAATTAATCGGCATTTTTGATTCTAGGTTTTGTTAATAAGAATTTTTTTTAAATTTTAACGTAACGAGCATCTTTTTGACTAAGGAAAGAACCCCCTAATATACGTATTAACAAAAAAGTAATAAAAAAAAAACAATAAAAAAACAAGCGATACGGCTCAATAGTAATCGAAACTTTTAAAAACGGAATTTTGATGTCAATAAATGTATCAAAAGAATGTGTTTATAATGCTGATTCTAAATATATAAATTTTATTAAGTTTAGTATTACTCATCAAAGGCTACGAGCCTGAGAAAATTTACTCGATTTTTTAAAGAGGGGGAAACATCCCCTACAAGTGAAAGAATTTTAATGAAAATCACACCGTCAGATTCAGCGTATCAGAAAACCCCATTACATAGGTTTCAAGCTCATATCTGCAAAAATCTGCAACTTTGTAATTTTTGCCAGAAGAAAAATATACGAATATAGATGTTAGTTACGTAAGTTAATTTGTAAAGACATCCATTTAGCAAAAGAAAAGTAAAATTCTTATGCAAATAAAAGCTGCATTAACTAAAAAACGATCAGAAATTAAATAAAAAAAACAAGTTTTTTAAACTGAAAGTAAGGAGCGACATTAAAACTTAAAACGGACAGAAATTATTTCGTATATAAAAAAGGATGTCTCCTCCAAATCACCGCACTCGTTTCGGGAAAGTTTGTCGATGTCACAAAAAACCATTTGTTTAAAAAATAAAAAAATTTATCTGTAAGATAGCATCGGTTAGGTGCGGACCGCCCCTGTAATATAAGGAATAATTTCTGTGCGTTTTAAGTTTTAATGTCGCTCCTTACTTTCAGTTTAAAAAACTTGTTTTTTTTTAATTTAATTTCGATAAGAAGCTGAGTGTGGAATATAATTTCAAATAGCGGAGTAAGGCGTCGTTATTGCAAATCAGAAAGAATGTTTTACTCATTTTCAAAAGACGTCACCTAAACATCTTTGGCCACAATTTGCGTCGTCCCGCAGGTACGATATGTCATAATATCTTTGTTTGCGAACCAGACCCTTCATGGAAGCGAAAACCAGGAGAAAACAAAGAAGAACCTCTGGCAAAATGCAAAAAAAGATTTTTGAGCCATGTGGAGAGGGGGGTCTGGGCAAAGACTCGCTGAAGGTCGCCGATGAAGATGCAGCCAGTAGGTCCAAGCGTGTGTCGGAAGCCATTTTAAGATCCTTTGATGTCTGGCAGGAAAGTCCATCGTCGTATTTCCTCCGAAAGTAGAAGTAAGGAAGAGCTAAGTGTGCCGCAGCCTCTCGTAGCTTATCTTTTGGTGCTATGCTCAACACTAATCACTAAAATGTTTCGCTGTGAACTTTAATGGATTTTTTACTTTTTCATTTTTCAAGGAGTCTCTACAATAAGGCCTAAACTAGAGGGGTTCAGGTCTGCCTAGGGGTGCGCAATATAAAGTGGGTTGATTGAGTTTGATGCTGTAGATAGTATAATAACAGATTAGTATATCCTCCAATTTCCACTCTTGGATATTATATTTTGTTATGTATTGTAATTTTTTTTATTAAGCGCCAAGGTCATATCAATGACAGGGAAGGGATGTCTGGATTTCAACCCAACTGGTTATTTCATCCCAAAAATGGCATTTTCTGTGATTGAGACCCCCCTCCCCCTCTCTCCTATCCTTCCGAACCAGACCCAGTGTACGACCGGTACTTTTTAATTATTCGGAACACACTCAAGAATTTTGCTCTGTAAGATCTGAGAAAACCAGTTTGCTTCTCAGCAATCGGTTACATTTTTCTCAATTTGAGTGAGAAAAACTACGATGTAGGTATATTTTACTTATCTAATTAACATATAGAGGCGGTTAAGGTTTAAGTTAGGTTAGGCATTTATTTGTATGCGTTTTGCGCCGCCTGCTTTCCATAATCTTTTGTTGTAGTTTCCATAATTTTGTTTCTAAAGTATTATATCTTCATCATATTCTGGTATATTTCATTAGGATTAATCGTACTTCACTTCTTGAGTGTGTTGCGAATCTTTAACAAATACCCTACGTCCCTGTCAAATACCAAGCACTTATAACTTTTTTGATAAACAAGTTGTGCCTTGAAAACTGTGTTTAAACATGGTTGGTTTAGTTTTAATCTATAAATAACAAAAGTCACAGAAAGAACTTCAGATAGTGTTTCGAGAAACTTTGCTGAAACTTCGGTTTTTACTTCCTCCTCTGCAAATAAACTCAAAAATTTATTCCACTGCTACCTTAAAAGAGGGAGTGCAGCTTTTCTCAAAGAGGCCGCAGTACATTTGAATACACAATCTTCGAATGTTCTAAATAAGCATTAATGCGTTTATATCACCTTGTCTTTAAACATTTGCATCCTCCTCCTGGAGGAGAAGGCAAATATTTCCTACTCCTGGGGGAGGAAATTTTTCTCCTGGAGAATTTATGTTGGTCATCATGGTCTATTCCCCTATAATGTACTAGAAAAATAAAAAAAATAGACTAGCAAAACATCTAACATATGTTGCTACGGCTTGTTAAAATCGTGACAGTGTGGAAATGTCTGTAATCATGTACACTGGGGGTTGCTAATTTTAAAGTTTCCCTATGGAAACCACTCAACGCAAGAATTCAGTCGGAAGCATTTATTTTTCCCCCGTGTCACGTATCGATGACTTCCGATGTCAAGCAACAATGTTGATGAATTGCAGGTGAAATTTATTTTTCTTGAGAAAAATTCAACCTTAGAACAAAAGGGCCAAATAGCTGATTGAAGGTATCTGATTGTCATATGCATACCTTGGGATGTGGTAATTGAGGACTTTTTTTTCTCAAATTCAAGAGGGGTAAAAGGACTTTGACTTATTTTTTCTTTCAACCTGTTTTCCACTAAAACTGTCAGTTAGAAGCTGATGCCTTTAGCTAAGATCAAAAGTTTTTCTTTTAGTAAGAGGCTCTAACACCTAAAAGTCACTAATTTAAACTTAATCCAGTCAATAAACTTAATAGTCAATAGTTTGAACTAGTCCAACTTTATGTATTTTAACTTATTTCTACAAACTCTCCTTCGGCAAAAGGACGCCGGTGTACGCTTCGTTCCCAGAATTCCTGCGTATAGGAGGAAGATTTAGTTTTTTTAAATTGTATTGTAAGGGAGAGACAGCATTTGGTTGTATCCATCCAGTGTTGTCCATTGAAAGGGTCATGGAAGGAGGTCCTATGCCCCCTAAATTTTTGGCCATTCCAAGATTTTGGTAAATACCTTTTTGGGGGTATTTTCATTGAAAAATGCCCTTTTTCATTTTCATTGAAAAATGTGAAGACGATTTGCCCCCCCCCCCCTGCTAGAGTTTGAAAAATGTATTTTGTTCCCCTGCTAAATTTTCGGGAATTGACGCCACTGGATGCTTTGACGATCCCCCGTGTCATGTATTTATGACTGCAGGTATCAAACATCAATCTTGCCAATTTTCGTAGGAAATTGGTTTGTAAAGGATACCTCAGTCTTTAGAACAATAGAAAACAGAGGAGACGTGTCCTATTTAGCTTACACAAAGATCTGGTAAAGAATGCGTACTAAGTCGCTTTACATTCTCTGAAGTAGGGTAGATTTTTTGTCAGAACATCTTTCTTGATTGAAAAATCCTGACAAAGGCGATTTCTCTCTGAGAGGAATTCTTTGGGGTTGGACAAGAGCAACAGATGCATAATTGAAGAAATATTATCATTTTCGTGTCTTTTGAAAATCACTTCATAAAATATTTTCTACCTGCCGCCCAGGCCGTATCTGGATACACCCCCTGGGGGGGGGGGGTGTTAGGGGTTAACCCCCCCCCTCCCCACCGAAATTTTTGTCCGACTCGTAAAAAACGTAACAAAAATGAACATAAACAAATTTTGATGCGTTTTTAATTTTTTTGTACCCTCCCCCCCCCTGGAAAAAAGTTATTTTGTGGAAAAAAAACACGAAAAAAATCCTGGATACAGCCCTGCCTTCCGCCAGGATTTGGTTGTAAGTGGGGATTTTCACCACTGACAGTGGTACGCAAGAAAGAGGAAAAATAACTCCCTCTTCTTTTTTATTGTTCACGACGCATAGTTTTGAAACATATTCTTTAGGGCGTTGACTTTTATGTTATCTTAATGCTATATTGAGAAGAATTTTAACCATGTAGAATTATGCTTCTTCCCTGGTTGCGAATGCTAAGAAAAGACTGTGGACTCCCAAATGTTTGCCTTGGCGATAAAATAATTTTGTTTCGTAATATTACAATTTAAAACCCCACTGCGTAACAAAAAACTCGTATTCTGTTGTTGCAATAAGTAAGAATCGAAATTTGGTTCTTCGCTTATTCGCCCAAATAGCTTGGACGAAGCAAGTGGCAAACGAAGCCCTTTTTTTTATTGAATTGGCTTAAACCACATGAATAGCTCGATTTTTTTTTTTATTATTATTTAGAGTGATCTACACCCACTTCTAAGGATTTTTCTATGCTGAGTGACACTGGGCTGCTTATGGCACTATCTTCGTGCATGCAGTTGCACTATGTCTATGCTGTTTGGAGGGATTGGTTGATTCATGATGGATTAAGGCCAAGGCTACTAGTAAGACTTACTTGAGCTGAGAGATTCAAATGTATCAGTGTCACAACTCAGATCGCTAGATCTTCACTGGACTTGATTTGCTGCTAATCATGTCGTCCAGCTCAAGTTTTCATAGTTTTTTTTTCTTTTTAAAGAAGTCAACAGGAATGTTTCTTCCTTGGGCACTCCCTTAGATGAACACCCTCCTGAAGTGCAACTTCGGACTAAAAAAACTAAAAAACCTAGTCTTACATGTCATACTTTACGTAATTTTTGCACGCAGCTTCTTCATGAGCATTGGCGGCAGGGCCAAACCCAAGGTGTTATTGGGAGGGGGGGGGTAAGTATTGTTTAGTATGCATTTTTAAGACTGATTTACTAGTCAGATAATTATTTTTTTAATTTTCTTTTGGGAGCAGTAGGCTAGTCTTTTTTTCTCTTTTTTTTATACAACCAATTTAGAAGCTGGTGAAATATTTCGGCGGGATTCAAAGCCGGAATACGGAAAAAGTTCTAGATAAGGGGCTTCTTGCCTTCTTGGAAGTTATGTGAATGAAGCTTTCAGGAATGAGTCCATCACCTAGAAGATACCCAGGGAAGGTATTATCAAGCTACCACCTCTGCCCTTTCCTTTTTCTAGGGCTTAAAAGATTCCATAGACGACAGGTTTAAAGCCTGTGTAGATTTGACCAAAAAGGCTTCACCTTAATTTTGGGTTTTCTTTGTCTTTTTTCATTGGCTCTACTTTTTGAAAATGCAGTTTGTATTGTTTGTATTGTTTCATCAGGATTTTAAGCCATAGCAAGATTTTTTCCTAAATTTAAGAAATTCTTTAAAACCATATAAATCAGGATTGAGCTCAAATACTCAAGATGCTTAAAATACTTTCCTTTTGTAGCATTTGGGCAGTACATCTATTTTTCAAGGCTCCAGTTTTATAACAAAAGATTGTAAAAGGTCATCAAAGGTAAGCGTCCATTGGAGGAGGAAGGGAAAGAGTAGAGATAGGTATTTCAAAACATCTTCCCAAGGGATCATTGAAGCTCTTGATTCATCCTTGTTAGGTTCATACACCTTGCTCAACTGTTCTCCAAGATAGCATGAAGCCTCTCAACTAGAACTTTACCCAGAACACCCCTCTTCGATGGGTATGCCCCTGTATGTGACGGCGCTTTCAGACATGAGTTTTTTGTATGTCTCTTCAGAAGGAGGTAGTAAACGCACTTGAGAGCCGAATTGATAAAAAAAAACAAAAACGAGCCTATGTGCGATGTTGGGAGCTGTAAACCAGCGTTCTTCTGATTCGGACCTTTCATTCAAGCATCATATTGGACTAATTAATATGAAGATCTCAAGGAGTCTTGGAACTTTGAGGAAGCTAAAACACATTTTTCCTGGATCAGTTTTAAAAATTTTGTTCCATTGCTTAGTTCAGTCCTACGTGTCTTATTGCCCTACAATATGGATCTCAACTTTCTCTTCATTTTTGAAACCACTTTCTAAGATATATGATAAGGCAAGAAGGCTTATACAGGAAACAAATTGTTCTACATCTAACCCAAATAGCCTATTACTTGATTTGCAGTCTCTCTACACTATTTCGTGCGCGTCTTTCACTTTTCATCAAATTCATGGTGATGTTCCCACAGCCCTTAAAGCTATTCCTTCTGTCGTCGCTGAAATGTCTTTGGATCATGTTCATAAGTCCAGGAATATTAATATTTTATTTAATCCATCGGTGAGGTCTGACTTTTATCCATTAACTGATTGTCATATTGTTTGGAATAGCCTACCTGAGTCAGCTCAAGAATGTCACTCGTTTGGTACTATCAAAAGAATCTTAAGAAATTTTTTAATGTCTTGATTTTTCATGTTTAAATATATTTCTGTTAATTTTATTATTATTATTTGGGGGGGGGGGTGACACTAGCCTGGGTTGGAAACATTTGTTGTGAGGGGTTTGTAGTTTGTATAATATTTTTTTTTGTGGTTTGCTTTCAAATATATATTTGGAATTTGGTTTATTTTATTGGATTGTCCTACATCCTTTTTTTTTTTGGGGGGGGGGGTCTCATAAAATCGCTTTTTGTTTGGGTCTTTTAATTATTGTTTTTTCTCTTCTTTGTTTTGTTTTGTGTGTGTGTGTGTTGAGTCTTTGAAAGGTTGAAATTCAATGCATTATATTGAAAATACTTGTATTTATTTCATTTTTGTTTCCCCTCTGTTTTTTTCCTGGCCATAGAGCCTTACGGGGGAGTTTATATTGAAGTGTATTTTGTTGTGTTTATTAATTGAATAAATTGATTGATTGATTGATTGATTGACCACTTGGTCTGTTTTTGAATCAGGCCTTGATGCATCCACCCACTGTAGACGCTAAAAGCTTAGGGTTTTTTTTCCCCTTTCTCTTCTTACAGAATTGTCTTTGCCCGTTCTTGGCTGCTCTGTATGTAAAAAAAGGTCCCATACTTTCTTCCCTTCTTCACTCTCCTTTTGAATTATGTCGTTTAACGACGCACCTTTAGAATCATCACAGCTCAAATGCATTCAGATGGCTACCAGCTAAAATGAGTTTTAAGTACTAGCTTAACAGTAGTTTTAAATTACTGCATCAACACTGAGAACAAAGAAAACTGCCATGTGAATTTTGCGTCCGCTTGAACTCAGTCTAATGATTATAATCTTCTGTGTCGATGCTGCCAAAAAAAAAAAAAATGTAGGTTCAATGAAAAAAAAAACAAAAAAACAACCTATACTCTAATGAAAGCAAAGAGTGACGTTAAAACTCAAAATGAACAAAAATTGTCCTGTTTATGAGTGGGACTACCGTCCCCTCAACCCCTCAGTATTTTCTCGGAAGTTCGACTTTAAGTGCTTTGAAAGATAATAATAGCCCTCCTTATATACAACATACTTTATGTTCGTTTTGATTTTCAATATTGCTCTCTACTTTATTTTGAGTAACGTTCATTTAATTGTGATAGGGTTGGAAGTATCAGAGGCAGGTTTACTTTTTCCATTTAAATTAATCTGTGAAGAATTTGCCAATTGCGTAATCTGGTACCCGTGTACTAGGGGGTGCGTGGATAGTGTTCCCCTGTAAACATGTTGTTCGGAACTTTTGATCATTCCGAGGAAAGTGATAATCTCTAAGTGGCAAGCTATTGGACAATGAAGTTGAAAAAGGTATGGGGCTGCTTGCCTTCCAGTTACTTTTGCCCTTTCCAAAGCAATCAAGAACTTTTAGTTTCCAGTCAGATGAATCCAATTCCAATCCCCTCCATGACCACTTAGAGGAGTGACCAGAATAGAAAAAAGCAGGAGACAACACTATAGTATACATAGTCCAAACAACTACGTTGACTATGGCAGATATAATCGTGATTGCAGCGGTAGCTACAACATAGTAACGATTGATTCACGATTTCTTGTTAATCGGAATTAAAACAAAAATATTTTCAACAAAACTGTCCTTGCAGCAATTGATCCATATTTACAACTATGAGTTTTATTGAGATTCTTCTAAAGAGTAATTTGGAATTTCAAAAACAAATATTCTAAAATTCTGTTAAAGGGCCTGAAACTCCTCAAAGACGACATCAAATCGAAATAAAGTGCCCTTTTAGGCAATGATATACTGCCTAGACATATGCCGCAAAACATCAATTAGGCTCGAATGTCGAAGAGCACAAGTTCAAAAATAGCCAATTGATTTTTCATGATCGGTGTCTAGCCTTGAAAGTATACTATCTTGAAAAACAAGGAAAATCACATTCATTCTATAAGTTTCACTTTTTTCCATGGGTAGTTCCATTGAACCAGAGGTTGTAGGTATCACGAGAGGGCTCATTCGAACTGAAATTAAAAGCTATAATGTTTTTTTTATGGTACGAAGAGATATTACAATGAAAAGTGTCATTTTCTTACTTAAAAAAAAAAAAAAAAAAAAAAAAAAAAAAAAAAAAAAAAAAATCGGCTGAAAAGGAACACAATGCAAGCGAGTGGAAATTTGGAAAAAGCCGTCTGGCATCCGTGTTGTATTTTACACCTTTTAACATTTCATGATTGAACAGTTTTCTAAATAACTGTCCATTAAAAAAATTGCCTTTGTGACTTCGATTAAGGTACAATAATTTTTATTCTTATTTTACTGAACGGCATTAAGAAGCTTAGAAAATAAATTTTGAGGATCTTGGTTCCAGCAATAGCCACAACCTAGTAAACAGCAAACCACAGGCCATATTACCGTAATTTTCTATTCTTCTTTATGCTTCTTTATTGCCCTTTATTTTGTTTTACTTGTTTATTGACTTATTTATGCCAGATGCTCTGGATGTCTCTGGGCCTAGAGTTGTATTTTGTTGCTTCACTGGTAATAGATTCTATTCTCACGGGAGTTTTTCTGGGCTAAACTTTTAGGGTGATTAGAGGCAAAGATTTCAGCTTCATCCCCTCTGCCCCCTCCTCCAAGTGGAAATTAGATGTTCACTTGGCCCCAGTAGTAATGTATCTATATATTTGAATTGTACAAGGAATTGCACATGAATATGCACTAGAGTATCATGTGGACATTTTAAAAAGCTGGCAGTATGAGCGGGGATTTCCCACTGGTCTGGTTTCTGATTTTTTGGACAATTGCCTTAACTCGAGAGTAGTTTGATTAAGAATGTAACATGTCTAGAATTGTTTGATTGACATTTGCAAAAAGGGATAAGGGGTTCGCGAATTGGACTATACAAACGATATTAATTGAATAATAGAGAAAAAAACAGAGCTAGATAGTATTTAGGAATTGGATTGTATGAAGGTGGAGAAAAAGGGTTAAAGTGATTAGCAGTTAAGGTAACCCTGAAGAGCATGTTAATTCATACCTTATTTATTATAAATTTGAGACAACATAAATCTATGAAAATGGATAATGATGATAGAATGACATTGCGAGTTGACCTAGCTCTACCTCTCCGATGCGTTCTGTATAATACACAAGTGGTGTTTGAACAGTGTTGTCAGTTTAAAATAGAGTCTAACGTTATAGTATACTAAAAGTTGATACTAAGAGAGATGTAGATGGAAAGAAAAGAATTTTAATAATGAAATTCAGAACAAACCTTGGAAATCATTGCAAATCAAGTAGTAAGGTGTATGTGAGTACGAACCATCAAGGATCATAAGTACCAACGACCCTAACCAGCAGAGACATCAACCCCCCAAAGGTCACCTATCCCCAAACTCGAAGCGCGACCCCCTTTCCTCCATCTTTTTGACCCCCCCCCCTCCTCATTTCTTTTGAACATGATATATTTTTTTTCTACTTTTTTTTACATGTCTTCGAATGAGATGAAACATATTTAAATTCAGTAGTGTTTTGTCGTGGTTTACCTTTTCACAGTTACATTCTCTTGATTCTCAAAGTTCATTTTGGATTTCTTTCCTTGAAATGCAAGAGTTTGAATATTTCAGTAGTGTTTTGTTGTGGTTTACCTTGTCACAGTTACATTCTCTTGATTTTTTAAAGTTGAAGTTGGATTTCTTTCCTTGAAATGAAAGAGTTGGAATATTTCAGAATTGTTTTGTCGTGGTTTACCTTGTCACAGTTAAATTGTCTTGATTTTTCAAGGTTCATTTTGGATTTTTACATTCTCTTGATTTTACAAAGTTCATTTTGAATTTCTTTTATTGAAATGCAAGACTTGGATTATTTCAGTAATGTTTTGTCGTGGTTTACCAAGTGTCTGTCTTTCTCTGTTTATGTGCCTGATTCTATTTGTTTGCATGTCTGGGCTAGTGTTTGCAAGTCCAAGTATTTGTCTTTGTTGGTTTGAATGTCTAAAGTGTCTGTCTTTATCTGTTTGTGCGTCTGATTCTATTTGTTTACATATTTGGATTGGTGTCTACAAGTCCAAGTATGTGTCTTTGTTGGGTTGGATGTCTAAAATGTCTGTCTTTCTCTGTTTGTGTGTCGGATTCTATATGTTTGCTTGTTTGGGTTAGCGTTTGCAAGTGCAAGTATATGTCTTTGTTGGTTTGAATGTCTAAATTGTCTGTCTTTCTCTGTTTGTGTATCTGATTCTATTTGTTTGCATGTCTGGGCTGGTGTTTGTAAGGCCAAGAATTTGTCTTTGTTTGTTTGAATGTCAAAAGTGTATGTTTTTCTCTGTTTATGTGGCTGATTCTATTTGTTTACATGTCTTGCTTGGTGTTTGCAAGTCCAAGTATTTGTCTTTGTTGGTTTGAATGTTTATTGGTTTCAATGTCTAAAGTGTCTGTCTTTCTCTGTTTGTGTGTCTGATTCTATTTGTATGCATGTCTGGGTTGGTGTTTGCAAGTCCAAGAATTTGTTTCTTTTGGTTTGAATGTCTAAAGTGTCTGTATGTTTCAGTTTGTGTGTCTGATTCTATTTGTTTGCATGTCTGGTTTGGTGTTTGCAAGTCCAAGTATTTGTCTTTGTTGGTTTGAATGTCTAAAATGTCTTTCTTTCTCTGTTTGCGTGTCTGATTCTATTTGTTTGCATGTCTGGATTGGTGTTTGCAAGTCCAAGTATCTGTCATTGTTAGTTTGAATGTCTAAAGTGTCTGTCTTTCTCTGTTTGTGTATCTGATTCTATTTGTTTGCATATCTGGGTTGGTGTTTGCAAGTCTAAGAATTTGTCTTTGTTGGTTTGACTGTCTATAGTGTCTGTCTTTATCTGTTTGTGTGTCTGATTCTATTTGTTTGCATGTTTGGATTGGTGTTTGCAAGTCCAAGTATTTGTCTTTGTTGGTTTGAATGTCTAAAATGTCTGTGTTTCTCTGTTTGTGTGTCTGATTCTATTTGTTTGCACGTCTGGGTTGGTGTTTGTAAGTCCAAGTATATGTCTTTGTTGGTTTGAATGTCAAAATTGTCTGTCTTTCTGTGTTTGTGTATCTGATTCTATTTGTTTGCATGTCTGGGTTGGTGTTTGTAAGGCCAAGAATTTGTCTTTGTTTGTTTGAATGTCTAAAGTGTCTGTTTTTCTCTGTTGTTGTGGCTGATTCTATCTGTTTACATTTCATGCATGGTGTTTGCAATTCCAAGTATTTGTCTTTCTTGGTTTGTATTTTTATTGTTTTGAATATCTTAAGTTTCTGTCGTTCTCTGTTTTTGTGTCTGATTCTATTTGTATGCATGTCGGGGTTGGTGTTAGCAAGTCCAAGAATTTGTTTTTGTTGGTTTTAATGTCTAAAGTGTCTGTCTTTCTCTGTTTGTGCGTCTGATTCTATTTGTTTGCATGTCTGGGTTGGTGTTTACAAGTCCAAGAATTTGTCTATGTTGGTTTGAATGTCTAAAATGTCTGTCTTTCTCTGTTTGCGTGTCTGATTCTATTTGTTTGCATGTCTGGGTTTGTGTTTGCAAGTCCAAGTATCTGTCATTGTTGGTTTGAATGTCTAAACTGTCTGTCTTTCTCTGTTTGTGTGTCTGATTCTATTTTTCTGCATGTCTGGGTTGGTGTTTGCAAGTCTAAGAATTTGTCTTTGTTGGTTGGAATATCGATAGTGCCTGTCTTTATCTGTTTGTGTGTCTGATTCTATTTGCTTGCATGTTTGGATTGGTGTTTGCAAGTCCAAGTATTTGTCTTTGTTGGTTCGAATATATAAAATGTCTGTGTTTCTCTGTTTGTGTGTCTGATTCTATTTGTTTGCACGTCTGGGTTGGTGTTTGCAAGTCCAAGTATCTGTCTTTGTTGGTTTGAATGTCAAAATTGTCTGTCTTTCTCTGTTTGTGTATCTGATTCTATTTGTTCGCATGTCTGGGCTGGTGTTTGTAAGGCCAAGAATTTGTCTTTGTTTGTTTGAATGTCTAAAGTGTCTGTTTTTCTCTGTTGTTGTGGCTGATTCTATTTGTTTACATTTCATGCATGGTGTTTGCAAGTCCAAGTATTTGTCTTTCTTGGTTTGTATTTTTATTGGTTTGAATATCTTAAGTTTCTGTCGTTCTCTGTTTGTGTGTCTGATTCTATTTGTATGCATGTCTGGGCTGGTGTTTGCAAGTCCAAGAATTTGTCTTTGTTGGTTTGAATGTCTAAAGTGTCTGTCTTTATCTGTTTGTGTGTCTGATTCTATTTTTTTGCATGTCTGGATTGGTGTTTACAAGTCCAATTATTTGTCTTTGTTGGTTTGAGTGTCTAAAATGTCTGTCTTTCTCTGTTTATGTGGCTGGTTCTATTTATTTACATGTCTTGCTTGGTGTTTGCAAGTCCAAGTATTTGTCTTTGTTGGTTTGAATGCTTAAAGTGTCTGTTTTTCTCTGTTTGTGTGTCTGATTCTATTTGTTTGCATGTCTGGGTTGGTGTTTGCAAGTCCAAGAATTTGTCTTTGTTGGTTTGAATGTCTAAAGTGTCTGTCTTTCTCTGTTTGTGTGTCTGATTCTATTTGTTTGCATGTCTGGTTTGGTGTTTGCAAGTCCGAGTATCTGTCTTTGTTGGTTTGAATGTCTAAATTGTCTGTCTTTCTCTGTTTGTGTATCTGATTCTATTTGTTTGCATGTCTGGGTTGGTGTTTGTAAGTCCAAGAATTTGTCTTTGTTTGTTTGAATGTCTAAAGTGTCTGTCTTTCTCTGTTTATGTGGCTGATTCTATTTGTTTACATGTCTTGGTTGGTGTTTGCAAGTCCAAGTATTTGTCTTTTTTGGTTTGAATGTTTAAAGTGTCTGTCTTTCTCTGTTTGTGTGTCTGATTCTATTTGTTTGCATGTCTGGCTTGGTGTTTTCAAGTCCAAGAATTTGTCTTTCTTGGTTTGAATGTCTAAAGTGTCTGTCTCTTCTCTGTTTCTGTGTTTGATTCTATTTGTTTGCATGTCTGGGTTGGTGTTTGCAAGTCGAAGTATTTGTCTTTGTAGGTTTGAATGTCTAAAGTGTCTGTCTTTCTCTGTTTGTGTGTCTGATTCTATTTGTTTGCATGTCTGGGTTGGTGTTTGCAAGTCCAAGAATTTGTCTTTGTAGGTTTGAATATCTAAACTGTCTGTCATTCTTTGTTTGTGTGTCTGATTCTATTTGTTTGCATGTCTGGGTTGGTGTTTGCAAGTCCAAGTATTTTTCTTTGTTGGTTTGAATGTCTAAAGTATCTGTCTTTCTCTGTTTGCGTGTCTGATTCTATTTGTTTGCATGTTTGGGTTGGTGTTTGCAAGACCAAGAATTTGTCTTTGTTGGTTTGAATGTCTAAAGTGTCTGTCTTTCTGTGTTTGTTTGTCTGATTCTATTTGTTTGCATGTCTGGGTTGGTGTCCAAGAATTTGTCATTGCTGGTTTGAATGTCTAAACTGTCTGTCTTTCTCTGTTTGTGTGTCTGATTCTATTTGATTGTATGTCTGGGTTGGTGCTTGCAAGTCCAAAGATTTGTCTTTCTTGGTTTGAATGTCTAAAGTGTCTGTCTTTCTCCGTTTATGTGGCTAATTCTATTGGTTTACGTGTCTGGGCTGGTGTTTGCAATTCCAAGTATTTGTCTTTGTTGGTTTGAATGTCTAAAGTATCAGTCTTTCTCTGTGTGTGTGTCTGTTTCTATTTGTTTGCATGTTTGGGTTGGTGTTTGCACGTCCAAGAATTTGTCTTTGTTGGTATGAATGTCTAAAGTGTCTGTCTCTGTTTGTGTGTCTGATTCTACTTGTTTGCATATCTGGGTTTGTGCTTGCAAGTCCAAGAATTTTTCATGGCTGGTTTGAATGTCTTAAACTGTCTGTCTTTCTCTGTTTGTGTGTCTGATTCTATTTGATTGTATGTCTGGTTTGGTGCTTGCAAGTCCAAGAATTTGTCTTTCTTGGTTTGAATGTCTAAAGTGTCTATCTTTCTCCGTTTATGTGGCTGATTCTATTGGTTTACGTGTCTGGGTTGGTGTATGCAAGTTCAAGTATGTGTCTTTGTTGGTTTGAATGTCTAAAGTATCAGTCTTTTCTGTGTGTGTGTCTGATTCCATTTGTTTGCATGGTTGGGTTGGTGTTTGCACGTCCAAGAATTTGTCTTTGTTGGTATGAATGTCTAAAGTGTCTTTCTCTGTTTGTGTGTCTGATTCTACTTGTTTGCATGTCTGGGTTGGTGTTTGCAAGTCCAAGAATTTTTCATCGCTGGTTTGAATGTCTAAACTGTCTGTCTTACTCTGTTTGTGTGTCTGATTCTATTTGATTGTATGTCTGGGTTGGTGCTTGCAAGTCCAAGAATTTGTCTTTCTTGGTTTGAATGTCTAAAGTGTCTGTCTTTCTCCGTTTATGTGGCTAATTCTATTGGTTTACGTGTCTGGGTTGGTGTTTGTAAGTCCAAGTATTTGTCTTTGTTGGTTTGAATGTCTAAAGTATCAGTCTTTTCTGTGTGTGTGTCTGATTCCATTTGTTTGCAAGGTTGGGTTGGTGTTTGTACGTCCAAGAATTTGTCTTTGTTGGTTTGAATGTCTAAATTGTGTGTCTTTCTCTGTTTGTGTGTCTGATTCTGTTTGTTTGCATGTCTGGGTTGGTGTTTGCAACTCCAAGAATTTGTCTTTGTTGGTTTGAATGTCTAAAGTGTCTTTTTTTCTCTGTTTGTATGTCTGATTCTATTTGTATGCATGTCTGGATTGGTGTTTGCATGTCCAAGTATTTGTCTTTGTTGGTATGAATGTCTAATGTATCTTTCTTTCTCTGTTTGTGTGGCCGATTCTATTTGTATGCATGTCTGGGCTGGTGATTGCAAGTCAAAAAACTAGTCATTGATGTTTTGAATCTCTGTAGTGTCTGTCTTTTTCTGTTTGTGTGTATGATACTAGTTTATGGAGTGTTTGGTTTGTTGTTTGGATCTCCAAGAATTTGTATTTGTTGGATTGAATGTCTAATGTTTCTGTCTTTCTCCGTTTATGTGGCTGATTCTATTGGTTTACGTGTCTGGGTTGGTGTTTGCAAGTCCAAGTATTTGTCTTTGTTGATTTGAATGTTTAAAGTGTCTGTGTTTCTCTGTTTGTGTGCCTGATTATATTTGTTTGCATGTCTGGGTTGGTTTTTGCAATTCCAAGAACTTGTCTTTGTTGGTTTGAATGTTTAAAGTGTCTGTCTTTCTCTATATGTGTGTCTGGTTCTATTTGTATGCATGTATGGGTTGGTGTTTGCATGTCCAAGTTCTTGTCTTTGTTTGCAATACCAAAATTTTTTTCAAGTAACTGTATTCACGTTAGGTTCATTTAGGTTCACTTAGCGTGGCGCGCCAAATATAGGAAGGGGTATTAATCTCAAATTTATTTCAAAGCGTCATCTAACTAAAACTAATTTGCTTCATATTGCATTAAATGCAATGGTATGTAAGTGCGCATAGGCTATTATGAAGGCGGGGTGGTGGACAGTTTTGC
Organism: Artemia sp. Qi Xiang Cuo; assembly: GCF_049724085.1. Lineage (NCBI taxonomy): Eukaryota > Metazoa > Arthropoda > Branchiopoda > Anostraca > Artemiidae > Artemia > Artemia sp. Qi Xiang Cuo. Next base: position 21,201,811 of record NC_142814.1, on the reverse strand, counting down.
AGGGGGGGGGGTGCATTTTAAAATACCTCAAAGGGTGCATTTTAAAACCAAAACATCCTAACTCTCATTGTGCCTTCGGATAAATATGGAATTAGTTCTTGGGATTGGGGCGGTAGAAATTGATATCAAATCCGTCTTGATTGCCAGAAATTTTCTGGTCTACACCTTTATAATGGAATTTAAAAGTAGCATTAAACCCTAAAACAAGCAGAATTTATTTCGAATTTATTTCCAACCCCTCGTGTGGTCGTAGAAACTTTGGAGTATGCTCATTCGATCAGAAATTGAGAATTCGTGTTTTTTTTAAAGTGGTTGGAGATCAACGAGCCCCTGTCCTAGGTCCGATACTATGGACCCAAGAAGAAGGCAGAGACAAGGGAGACTGGTTACCCTCTAATCACTTCAGACCCTCTAAAAGGGCTCTAGAAATTTCAATCTTCAACCTAATGAACTTCCTCCCATTGAGCCTTCAGGTAAATATAGGAAAGGGTATGGTTGAGGCAGAAAATAACTCAAATTTATTTCAAAGCTTCAGCTAACTAAACTAATTTGCTTCATATTTCATTATATGCAATGTTGTGTAGGTGCGCATCGGTTATTATGAAGTAAGTAAGTAGTAAGTATGACGGCTCTAGACTCTCAGGGTCCAAACCGGCGGTACTGATCTCCGTTTCGTGACCCTTCGCCAGAAATTTCTCCCATTGAGACTTCAGATATATATAGGACGGGGTATGGGGGAGGGAGGAAATAATCTCAAATTTATTTCAAAGCGGCAGCTAACTAAACTAATTTGATTCGACTCTCAATGTCCAAACTAGCGGTGCTGATCTCCGTTTCGTGGCCCTTCGGCAGAACTTTCTCCCATTGAGCCTTCAGATTTATGTATAAGAAGGGTTGTGGTGGAGGGAGGATATAATCTCAAATTTATTTCAAAGCTGCAGCTAGCTAAACTAATTTGCTTCATATTTCATTATATGCGATGTTGTGTAAGTGCGCATTGGTTATTATGAAGTAAGCAAGTAGTAAGTATGACGGCTCTAGACTCTCAAGGTCCAAACCGGCGGTGCTGATCTCCGTTTCGTGGCTCTTTGGCAGAACTTTCTCCCATAGAGCCTTCAGATATATGTATAGGAAGGGGTATGGTGGAGGGAGGATATAATCTCAAATTTATTTCAAAGCTTCAGCTAACTAAACTATTTTGCTTCATATTTCATTATATGCAATGTTGTGTAAATGCGCATCGGCTATTATGAAGTAAGCAAGTAGTAAGTATGACGGCTCTAGACTCTCAAGGTCCAAACCGGCGGTGCTGATCTCCGTTTCGTGGCTCTTCGGCAGAACTTTCTCCCATAGAGCCTTCAGATATATGTATAGGAAGGGGTAGGGTGGAGGGAGGATATAATCTCAAATTTATTTCAAAGCTTCAGCTAACTAAACTATTTTGCTTCATATTTCATTATATGCAATGTTGTGTAAATGCGCATCGGCTATTATGAAGTAAGCAAGTAGTAAGTATGACGGCTCTAGACTCTCAAGGTCCAAACCGGCGGTGCTGATCTCCGTTTCGTGGCTCTTCAGCAGAACTTTCTCCCATAGAGCCTTCAGATATATGTATAGGAAGGGGTATGGTGGAGGGAGGATATAATCTCAAATTTATTTCAAAGCTGCAGGTAACTAAATTAATTTGCTTCATATTTCATTATATGCAATGTTGTGTAAGTGGGCATCGGCTATTACGAAGTAAGTAGTAAGTATGACGGCTCTAGACTCTCAAGGTTCAAACCACAGTATATAAATTATAGGCAGTATGATCTTTCCCTATCTCACCCATTATAAAAACCCGGACCGAGGTGCGAGTGCTCCAGAGAACGTAGAAACATAAGTGACATTAGATCTTCTCACGGGTAGACAAGTCAGATTTCTCTTGACGTTGGCTTCAACGTTGGAACACTAAATTTTGAAGAAACTAACCTTAAATTAATTTATTTCAATACATATATGAAAATCAGTAATTAGTAGTGCAATGTTTTTATTAGATGTTTTTAGGAATAAAAGTAGGCTTCGAAGTCTCAAGTTGGTTTCAAAGGCATTTTGAGAAAGTTCCTGCCAAAATACGTGCTCCAGGGTAATTGGACCACTGATGGCAGATCAAATGAGAGGAGCTGTTGGTACGCGTTAATGCAAGAAGAAGTGGGAGGAGCTATTTGTTCGCACCGAGAATGAAGAGCCAGAAATTATCCGCGGTAAACTTACTGCAATATTTTTATACTGTGGTTCAAACAGGCGGTTCTGACTTCCGTTTCGTGGCCATCGTGTGCTTTCGAACACCTTTCCTGCTTCCCTTCCCCAGATTTCTCCAGGTACCCATTTAGAGCTGGTTCGACTCTGGCTGAGCTTACAGAGTCACGCCACTGACCCCGTCCCAAACCAAATGACCGGCCACGCCAGGGATCGAACCCGTGCCCCTCGGACAAGGCTATTATGAAGGAGAGGTGGTGGACCGTTTTGCAGACAGGGGGAGGGGGTTAGATGCCTCAAAGAGTGCGTTTTAATGCCTAAACATCCTATATCTCATTGTGCCGTCAGATAAATATAGGATTCGTTCTTGGGAGGGGGGTCTGAAATTGATATCAAATCCGTCTTGATTTCCAGAATTTTTTCTGGTCTAGGCCTTTATTATGTAATTAAAGAGCAACATTAAACCCTAAAACGAGCAGAATTTATTTCGGATTTATTTCCAACCCCTCTTGTGGTCATAGACACTTTGAAGATTGCTCTTTCGATCAAAAGTTGAGAATTCGTGTTTTTTTTTTAATTCAAGAGTGATTGGAGAGCAACCAGCCCCTGTCCTAAAACCCATTTGGGTATCTGGTCCTTTCTTAACCCCTTTAGGACATCTGATCAACATTTAGAGGTACTTATTTTGTTCAGAATAGTTGAAATCATCAATAACTTACATCCAAGGATGACATAACCTCCGGAGCGCCTTGGATAAAGGCCGTAAATTAGGCGTACTGTCAATTATTTACAGACATATTTTATAGTCGTAAAAGGTGTCATGTTTGATATAGAGAGTACTGTGTCGTGAAACTTTCGGGGACTATTTCCTTGGTAAAAAAAAGATAATCAACAGTTTGTTCTGTGAAGGGGTAGGAGTTAGGGGCCTGGAAATCAGCCACAAAACTTTTCCTGGTCAGTTTAAAACTTAAAGCTGTAAGTCCTTGGGCCAAGGGGAATAATTTACAAAGAATTATTCAAAAGATTGAAATTGGTCCTTCTAAAAAAGGGGGCTAAAAAAAAGTGCCGAATTTTTTCGATTTGCTTGGCAATTATGTGAAACTTTGGGTTAAGGTAACCCCAAGGAGAATAAATAAAAGTTTTGCTTCTCATCGAAATGCAGCCCAAAATGGGACCTGAAAAGTGCCAAAAACTTTTTTCTCATCCACTTCAAACGGAAGGGACCATTTGATTGAAAATTGAAAGTTCTTGTGTCCTTTTCAAAGGCCAGAAGGTACTGGAAAGCAATCAGCCTTCCTCTAGGTTCCTTTTCTGCTATCCGGCTCTCCTTTAACCCCTATAATATTGAATCAAGTTTTGAGATATCTGTTTTGATCAAAAACTTCGAAATGTCTGACAAATTAGCCTTGGGGGTTGATATATCCTCTCCCTGCAGCCCCAAAGTTAAACTTCATCTTGCCCTGCTTAAATTACTCAACCCCCAGAAACACGAAAAAAGAATTAAAATGAAATCAAAATTTAAAAATAGATACTATAAGACATTCTACACTACGTATTCTGCTTATATTTTGGAATATCGGTGGACTATTCAAAAATCCTTCTTTTCTTCGTTATTTTTATTACATTTTACTTTCTCTGTGGTTGTTCAAATTTGCATGTGTGGGACCACGGGGGAATTTTCCTGCGGTTGGGGGGGGGGGATAAGTCTGGCACCAATAAAATATAACGCTAAAGATAGCGAGGGAATAAAATGGACCCCAAGAAAATTTGATTAGAACTAGATGGTTATCATTGTATATATAATAGGCAGTATGATCTTTCCCTATCTCACCCATTATAAAAACCCGGACCGAGGTGCGAGTGCTCCAGAGAACGTAGAAATAAGCGACATTAGATCTTTTCACGGGTAGACAAGTCAGATTTCTCTTGAACGAGAAACTTAGCTTCAACGTTGGAACACTAAATTTTGAAGAAACTAATTTTGAATTAATATATTTCAATACATATATGAAAATCGGTAATTAGTAGTGGAATGTTATTTTTAAATGTTGTTAGGAATTAAAAGTAGGTTTCGAAGTCTCAAGTTGGTTTCAAAGGCATTTTGAGAAAGTTTCTGCCAAGATAGGCGTTCCAGGGTAATTGGACCGCTGATGGCAGATCAAATGAGAGGAGCTGTTTGTTCGCGCTAATGCAAGAAGAAGTGAGAAGAGCTGTTTATTCGCACCGAGAATGAACAGCCAGAAATTATCTGCGGTAAACTTACTGCTAATCAAGGAGGCACACTTGTGCCTCTATAAAGAGGCGACCCACCACAATGTTAAGCGATTTCAGGTCCTAGAGGTCGCAGTGAGACGGCGGTGATCGCATTTTGTAGCCCAAGCTCAAATTAAGAAACTTGCAAAATTTCATCCTCCTCCGACTTTATCTTCATGGGGTAAACTGGGCCGGAAGTTTCGACCCTCCCACCACAGCCCCCCTTTAACGTTGTCCGATTGGGCTGAAATTTAGAGGTTAAGCTTTCCTAGGGCCCGGGAGCTTATCTTCGAAATTTCAGCTCAATCCGATCACTCCTTCCCTGTTTTCAAAAAAACAAATAGAGCCACTTAAAATTCATTTCTCTTTTTTTTTGTTATCCACGCCTACAGGCCACAGTTGGCAACTGATCCGGGTGAATGAGGACTCATTCGAAGCAGAATTCGACCTGTTAGGGCCTTTTGATATTTTCAGACAGAAAAAATCATCCCCCGAATTTACATTTACGAAAAACCTCGTTTTCCTATAAGAGCCCGCTATAAGCGGGCTCTTATCGTTTTCCTATAAGAGCCCGCGAAAACACGGGCTCGTTTTCCTATAAGAGCCCGCAAGCGAGTTCCGGTCCTAGTGGTCTCAGAGAGACAGCGATCATCGCATTATGTAGCCCACGCTCAAACTAAGAAATTTGCGAAATTTCACCCTCCTCCGACTTTATGTTCATGGGTAAAAGGGGGCCAGAAGTTTCAACCCTCTAACCACAGCTCCCGTTTAACCTTGTCCGATTTGGTTGAACTTTAGAGGATAAGTTTTCCTGGGGCCTGGGAGCTTATCCTCGAAATTTCAGATCAATCTGATCACTTCTTCCCTATTTTCCAAAAACCAAATATCAAGTTTTGTGGGGATTTGCTTGCGTCAAAAATAGATTCCCCTTACTAAAAAACAATTACAATTGTGTCTCTTTAGTACAGCGGTCGATACTCCTGACTGTCAGGCGGAAAACCCGGGTTCGATTCACCGTCAGAGGAAATTTTTTATATACTGAATTTAAAGTTTAAAAAAGAAACTCAGTTTCTTTTTTAAATTATTTGAAAAAAACTACGTTTTCTAAAGAGTTAAAGAGGCTGAGTTACAAGGTCGACCCTTAAAACACCCTTTCGAGAAAGAAAAGAATAATACACAATCATCTAACAGTTAGTCAAGCAATAATAAGTAATAAACTGTACAAAAACGTGCAGAAATTATTTGAAAAAAACTACGTTTTCTAAAGAGTTAAAGAGGCTGAGTCACAAGTTCGAACCCTAAAACGTACAGGGATTAGAAGGTACAGTTGGGGGACTGCCGCCTTCCCCCCAACCCCCCGATTTCGCAGCCTTTAAAAAGAAATGTTAATCTGAAAGTAAGGAGCGACATTAAAACTTAAAACGAACAGAAATTATTCCGCATATGAAAGGGGCTGTGCCCTCCTCAGCGTCTCGCTCTTTACGCTAAAGTTTTTATTGTTTAAAAAAAAGAGTTGTGAGAAAGTCAAACTTTAGCGTAAAAAGCGAGGCGCTGAGGAGGGCACAGCCCCTTTGATATGCGGAATAATTTCTGTTCGTTTTAAGTTTTAATGTCGCTCCTTACTTTCAGTTTAACTTTTTTTCTTTTTGAAGGTTGCGAAAGCGGGGGTTTGGGGGGCGGCAGCCCCCCAACTGTACCTTCTAATCCCTGTACGTTTTAAGGTTCGAACTTGTGACTCAGCCTCTTTAACTCTTTAGAAAACGTAGTTTTTTTCAAATAATTTAATATATACAGTGCTGGTTATTAAGAAAAAAGAAACCGTGAAACTTCAAAATGCAAAAGCAGTCAACGGTTGTTTTATAAGCGAGCAAATTAGCAAGTTTTATTTCTGCTCTTCGTATTTTTGTTTTTCGCTGAAAAACCTCAACAGTTTTCACAAACAGTCGATAAATAAAAGTTCAAATAGGGATAAAATCCTTTTAATAGACAGTGATGATGATAACAGTGATAGAAATTCACCAAAATACTAGATATTTCGGTTACATATGCAGTGACCATCATCAGTAGTAAAACTGACGACGGTTTCCGAAATTATCTACCTCAAACAGTCGTTTTGTTAGAAAAATTCAGGTAAGTATTTCTTAGAAAAATTTTCGCTTACAATTTCTATTAGGACAGTAGAAATTCGCCGCATTAAAAGGAGGATTAAAATCTAATTCCATTTCTGCTTCTTGATGAACAGCGATAGTTATGACCCAGTAGATGCTTTTCTTATTGTTATTATTGAACCGCAAGCCAACTGTTGACTTTTAAAATAATACCGGCCAAGTCATAAAGTAGTTTCGTGTTTCATGATACCTATTATTCAAATGGCATTGTAGTTATTTTCTTGGGTCATGAATTAGGTGCTACTGACAACCAGACTGTTATGGAATAATTTCCGTTATTTACTGGTGAAATGCGTGGTAACATAGATAGTTTCGCTATGATTGTTAAGTTTTGATACTGGATCATTACTGCTGATGCAAAATGGGACATATATGGTCTTATGGTTGAGGAGCCTCCCATTTTCAGCAACCTTTTGCACCGCTAACCGTAAAACAAGTGGCGCTCCAGGATGTACACCAGGGGGCTGGGAGTGGGCACCCCTTCCGTTGTGATATTTCTGGATACATTTGCCCCTTGGCAATAGTTGACGCTTGCATCAAAAATGGACACCTTTCCAAAAAATGTCCAAAAAATTAGAGCTACTGATTGTCACAACATAAAGGATGTGTTCCTATTTCTAAATAGTGTTTTAAGTTCCACTAAAGATACTGTTTTGATCGCCAAAAGCATGTCGTGATGCTGGAAAAAATTAATGTGCCGAACCCAGTTTACTAGGGTGGATGCAAGAGCCAAGAACTTTCCCTTGGAAGTGAATAACAACGAAGAAGCCCTATTTTTATCCCACGTCCTTAGAACTGCTACTCTTTTGGCACGTGTGTTGCGGCTTTTGTACCTTGATAGGCATAATAATAATTGGAAACCATTTTGCAACACTTAGGAATGACAAGGGAACAAAACCTGCGGCCTTAAGCTGTCGTACTTCTTGTAAAAAATATTCTTTTTCAAAGACTCAAGCACTTCCTTAACAAACAGAGGAGGTCCTTGGTACACCCTCACATAGTAGCCTATACCTGCAATGAGGAGGAATCTATCACCCCCCCCCTCCAGAGTAGCACGAAGGGCATTCTTCTCAAAAAGCCATTATTTGGGTCTGAAAATAAAGTCTCATGTCCGACCGTCCTCTCCTTTGTCGGTAATTCCTTAAATAGTCCTCTAAAATATGTCTATATACCAGGCACAATTGCACAGGGGATGGGTCTTGGGTTTCGGTCCCCCTTCGAAATTCCAAGATACGCACGGTTTTTCTCTTAATTGTATGTAGATATGTTTCATATAGTAGCCTATGTTTCCTAATATTTTTTCATACAATTTAGCTTTTTTTGTGTTTGTTTAAATTTAGACCCCCCCCCCTTCTTTGCTGCTATAATTCTTATATCCTTGCCTGAAACACACCTATGATCGAATGATACTGTTTTGTTAAAATCGCCACAAAACTTAAGGAAGAAAACAATGCGAATAGTAATCTATAACCTTTTTTTATGACCATTGGTGTCAGTTTGAGAGAGGTCAGGGGGGGGGGGGCTGTGCCCACTAGATTTTGAAAAAAAAATCCTTTTTTGAATAGGTACTTTTCAATCAGCTGGTACCCAGCGAGAAGTCAAGTTTGGTTAATGCTAATGAAATAAAACAAAATATGATGAAAATACAATAGTTTAGAAACACATTTGGGCAATATATTTGCACACTAGGGGGGGGGGGGTAAAACATAGCATATTAAACACGTAGCCTAACCTAGGTACCTCTTTTCCCCCTAAACCACAAAAAGCAATAGTTTAAATATTGTAAACACAATGACAAAGCACGGTTTGCGATCCAATTCTCTATTGACAGATACCCGTTTGACTAGTTTCCTTTAGCATCTCCCTATACAATATATCGCGTGGATACCTTTGAATATTTTCATAGAAAGATCGTTTTTCTTCGGAGTTTTCAATGAAGAAATTATAAAAAAAAGAAGAAAAGTTTGCCCCTCTAGATATTGAAAACACATTTTGCCCCCCCCTCCCACCAAATTTATGTGAATTGAGGCCACTGTTTCTGATACGCCCTATCTTGTTAATAAAGTCATTTCGATTCCCTTCAAAGAAGTATGGGTACAAAGGACATCAAACAAGCACTGTGACAACGAAGTAATTCCACCTCATGTAATTATTTCCCAAGAGGGTGGTTTCTCTCCCTAAAACTCGAATCCGAAAGGACTCGCAAGGAAAAATGAAAAGTTTGGGCCTGGAAAGTAGTTCTGGGTTTTGAACTCTAAAGAAAAAAAAAACCTGATCCTGATACCTTTTTAAAGTTTTGGTGGACACGTTTCTTTGTATGATAAAGGAACAAACGCGAAACAAAACCATTCACATGGTTTTACGAGCTGTTCCATACTTCTCTGTTTCATATATTTTTATAATCTTAGTTTACCTGACTGGCAAGCCTCTAATTATGGAGAAAGTCCTAGCATAAAAAACTGTTTTATTCTTATCAGATATTTTATGATTATTTTTATCTGTTTTATTTTTATCAGATAGGCTTGCCGAAGTAAAGGGCCCTAAGCTAAAATTGCATTTTTTTATTTTTTTATTTTTTTGGCCACTTCGTATGGAAGGAGCGGTCCGAAACTTTCGAGGAGACTCATTTGATTTGAAAAGTGATTGGAGGCAGTTTTGGCCCCCTCCCTTGCCCTTTTTGCTACCTGGGCCTCTTGACCCCAAAATGTACCGAATCAAAATTTCGAGGTGGGCTTTTGTTCAAAATAGTTGAAAAGATCCAATAAATATGCCTTCGCAGTTGACAGACCCCCACATTCCCTGGGGCAAATAGTAGCAGAGCTCTTAAGGATCGTTCGCTAGGCTAATATTCCCAGTTTTTCACAAGGGTATAATCTAGAAACGACATGGGTGTATGAGTATTCAAAAGACGCTATAGGCACCCGAATATTCAAATTATCCGCTACGTCTCGGGTCGGGAATGTCTTCTGGGATCAAGTTTAAACATTCGGAGAATTTGGGGGGGGAGGTTTGGGAGGCTGTGAGTATCAAATTTGATTTGGGAAGAGGGGAGAGGAATATCAAAGGACACTATGTATATCCGGGTCAGCAGTGAAATAGCATATGTGCAATATCTTAGTGGTGGCTGGCGTTTACCCCACCCCCCTTGGCGTTTACCCCCTAGAAAATTCCCCCCCCCCGTAGAAAATAAGGCTTTCTTAATTTAAGAATTTTATTTGAGTTTTGTTTTTTTTTATTTTCCGTAGGTGGAAGGAACTTTGGTATTTGTGTATTATACGCTACTCACTCAAGTTTATGCTGTGTAAAACTCGAGAACAAACCGATTTCTTCGTCAGTTTCTTTCAGTTTAGCATGAGACAAGGCAAAGACATGTGACATAATAGATGGAAAATATATAATTTGGGCTATATATTTGCGCATAAGGGGGTGGGGGTATATTTCGACAGTTTGAAATCAGAAAACAATCCTTACTTTATAACATGCAGAATAACTGTACCTAACACATTTTCCATGCAGACCCGCTATAATTTACCCCCCCCCCCCTAATGTGCAAATATATAGCCCAAATTTGTTTCTAAAGCAACGAAGAAACCGGTTTTGTTCTCGAGTTTACGCATCGTAAACCTGAGTGAATGGCGTGTAATGCACAAGTACCGGAATTTTTCACGGAGAGAGAGCCGGATTTTCCGGTATCAAACAGTTGGTGGTGATGAACTGTAAGTAAGGAGCGATCCGGCTCAATAGTAACCGAAACTTTAAAAAAGAATTTTTATTCCAAGAGATACATCAAAAGAATCGAATTTTTATGCTGATTTCAAATATATAGGTTTCATCAAGCTTAGTCTTGCCCATAGTTACCCATAGTCTTACCCATAGTTACCCAAAGTTACGCGCCTGAGAAAATTTGGGAACACTCCCTAAAAAGGGGGAACACCCCCTAAAAGTCGTAGAACCTTAATGAAAATCACACCGTCAGTTTCAGCGTATCAGAGAACCCTACTGTACCCCAAGTAACATCAAAAGTTACGTTCCTGAGAAGATTTGCCTTATTTTTGAAATAGGGGTAAACACCCCCTAAAAATCGTAGAACCTTAAATGAAAATCACATCATCAGATTCAGCGCATCAGAGAACCCTACTGCAGAGGTTTCAAGCTCCTATTTGCAAAAATTTGAAATTTTGTATTTTTTTTTTCCAGAAGAAAGATCACGGATGCGTGCTTATTCGTTTTTTTTCTCCAGGAGTGATCGTATCGACACAGTGGTCCTAGAATATTGCGGGAGGGCTCATTCGAACTGAAATTGAAAGTTCTAGTGCCCATTTTCAGTGACAAAAAAATGGAGGGCAACTAGGCCCCATCCCACGCTCATTTTTTTCGCAAAGTCACCCGATTGAAATTTTGAGATAGCCATTTTGTTCAGCATGGTAGAAAAATATAATAACTATGTCTTTGAGGATGACTTAATCCCCCACAGTCCCCAAGGGAAGGGCTGCAAGTTATGAACTTTGCCCAATGTTTACATATAGTATTGGTTATTGGGAAGTATACAGACGTTTTCAGGGGGACTTTCTGGTAGTGGGGGGGGGGGGTGTCGGGGGTTACGTGGGAGTATTTTTCCATGGAGGAAGTTTTCATGGGGAAGGGACATTGCTATCAAGTGGGCGCCGGATTTCCCTGCATTATTTAAAAAACAATCAGAAATTAAATAATAAAAAAAAACAAACAAGTTTTCAACTGGAAACTTTTCAACATCAAAACTTAAAACGAACAGAAACTATTGCGTATATGATTGGGTTCGCCCCCTAGTCAATATCTCGCTCTTTACGCTAAAGTTTTTTAAAGCTAAAGTTCGTATATTTATTACTAATAAAAACGTTCGTAAATAAAATTAAGCAACTTTTGAGAAAGCCATTTAGCCAAAAAAAAGTAAAATTAATATGCAAATTTATTTTTAATTATTCATGTAAGGTGAGCCATAATCAAAACCTGCATTAATTCAAAAACGTTCAGAAATTAAATAAAAAAAACAAGTCTTTTTAACTGAAAGTAAGGAGTGGCATTAAAACTTAATTAACCAGAAACTATTCCGTATATGAAAGGGGCTGTTCCCTCCTCCATGCCTCGCTCTTTGCGCTTAAGTTTGACTTTCTCACAACTCTATTTTTTAAAACAATACAAAACTTTAGCTAAAAGAGCGAGGTGTTGAGGAAGGGACAGCCCCTTTCATATACGGAATAATAATTTATGTTCGTTTTAAGTTATAATGTCGCTCCTTGCTTTCAGTTAAAAAAATTGTTTTTTTATGAATATTAGGCTATTTAAGAACGATCAGAAATTAAATTAAAAAAAAATAGGTTTTTTCAACTGAACGTAAGCAGCAATATCAAAACTTAAAACGAACAGAAATTATTACGTTTATGAAAGGTGTTGCCGCTTCCACAAGACTCTGCTCTTTACGCTAAAGTTTTGACTTTTTGTCCTAATTCTTTAAGAACGATTCCTAAACACAACGGCCGTTTAGTTAGTTAAAAACTTTAGCGTAAAGAGCGAGGTCTTGAGAAGGAGGCAATCCCTTTCATATACGTAATAATTTATATTCGGTTTAAGGTTTGATGTTGTTCCTTACTTTCAGTTGAAAAAATTTGTGTTTTTCATTGAATTTCCGATCGTTTTTATATAATACCGGCACTCACTCAAGTTTACAATGTGTAAAACTCGAGAACAAACCGGTTTCTTCGTTAGTTTCTTCGTTACATTAGAAACAAATTTTGGCTATATATTTGCATATTACGGGGGGGGGGGGTAAAATATAGCGGGTCTGCATACATAATGTGTTAGGTACAAATATTCTGCACATTATGAAGTAAGAATTGTTTTCTGATTTCAAACTGTCCAAATACTTTACCCCCACCTGTTTGTTCTTGAGTTTTACACAGCGTAAACTTGAATGAGTGGCGTATAATATAAAAGTACCAAAATTCCTTCCCCCTACGGAAAATAAAAAACAAAACTCAAATAAAGTTCTCAAATTTGGAAAGCTTTATTTTCAACGAGGGGTATTTTTCGTTTTTTTTCCGGGGGTATTTTATGCGGGGGGGGGGGTATTTTCCGGGGGAGGGGGTAAAGGCCTAGAACCATCTTGTTGGCGTCTTGAGGGATTAAGTTGATAATTTTAGGGAGTGTTGGTGGGGGAGGGGAGTGGACTTCAAATTTCGACTTGGGTCAGGAGCAGAGTGGAATCAAAAGACACTATATGCATTCGTGTCTTTGAAATAGTATAAATGCCAAGTCTTGGGAACAGCTTGATTGATGAAGTTGAAACTTTTGGATGTTGTATGGAATAGGATGAGGGAGGGCTGGTCAACAGGATTTCAAGTTTAGTGTCGGGGCATGGAAAGAGGCTAAAGAATTTTGTCCCAGATTCAAAAATATGTTTTGACCTGTAAGCTTCTGTGGGATATATAATTTACGCACAGTTAAGTTGCCAGGTAAAAAAAAACAATAAAAAAAAAAAAAAACAAATATGTATTCAGGTTATCAAAATGGCATGTCACGGACAAACTGCAAACGACCAGTAGGGATGACCAGAGAGTTTTGATATGTACAAGGGGAGCGACAAAATATAAGTTCTGTCTCTGATCTGTCTAAAAGTTTCCAACAATTAACCCAAATAAAACTGTTAATAAATTCAAGGTGAATTATTAAGGTAAAACAAAAGACAGTATATTCACGCCGGCTATCAAAATGGCGTATCCTTAATATCTCGAGAACACGTAGGGGGATCGAGTTTAATGCTTCAGGGAGCATTCTGGATGGGCATGGGGACTCAAAATATTAAGCTATGTCTGGGGAATGGAATATGGGTGCCAAAACATTTTTGGCTCGTGCTGATTTGTCCAAAAAGGACCGATAATTTACATTTAAAGCTTGAAACTTATCTGTGTAAGCAATTGGGTTAAAAGAACCCTTATTCGTAGGAAATACTTGAAAATTAAGTTGTTTTGACTGAAAATGGACCCAAAACATTTAAATACTTCTGTTCGTCCCAGGTACTTGACTTTGAAGGTTTTGTTTGTTCCAGACCAAAATCCTAAAAGACCTGGGATGTACAAAAATGGGGTCTTATGTTTCGTCTCAGCTTTAAAATTACTTTCATAAGTTTCTTCAGCCCTATGCAGAAAGCAAATTTGGATCTATTGTTGGTAGCATTGGTTTATTATGCCCCAAAATGGATTGAAAATTTTGTTTGTCTCTAATAAGTTTGTAATTTACAGGCACAGTTTATATAATTATCCAGTATGATCTTTCCCTATCTCACCCATTATAAAAACCCGGACCAAGGTTCGAGTGCTCCAGAGAAAGTTTTTGCAGATAGAAACATAGGCGGCATCAGATTTTTCCACGGTTAGACAAGTCAGACTGTGATCTAATCGGAAACAAGTGGAAACCCGCTATTACGAATAATGCCCTTTGTTGGAAACAATCGGAAACAGACTAACCCGCTAATGCAGAATGAAGTGGGAGGGGCTTTTTGTTCGCACCGAGAACGAAGACCAGAAATGATCTGCTATAAGCTTATTGGATAATTATATGAACTGTGTTTACAGGGCACTGAGACAGGGCCAGGTAGACCTAAATGGAAAAAAAATCTTTTGAACCACTGTTGTGTTTATTTGTGAAGCCCAAAATAGGCCAAACTCACAGGGCCATAATAACCTAGGAGACAAAGGATTTGAAAATAAGCGATTTGGATCGATTCGTGAAATCTTATAATATAGGGTAAACATTATTTTTCTCCAATCGGCGTAAAACTTTCGGGGTAAGTACACTGGACCAAGTGATCTTCACGAGAACAATACATTTTTGGAAGAAAGGTGGTTTATATCGATTCTTAGCGCGAAAAATTATTTTTTTTTTAAGCTGACCTACTTTGAATTGTCATGCCGTATCGATATTTGACTAGTTTTTGCGTGCGAATGAATAAAGAATTCGATTAAAGCATGCGGTATCCTTTCTTTGTTAATATGGTATCCTTTCTTCCAAGCTCAGAGTTTTGATAATTCTACTCTGTTTGGTCTCAGGTCTTGGTGATCGAATTGATACTGTCAGGGGTATTCTTTCTGAAGAGGGGCAAGGTGATTTTGGAATTTTGCGCTGGGGATAAGGAAATTAAATTTTCCTTCGATCCTCACAAAAAAGTAAACGCAAGCTTTTTTCCCTGTTTTAAATGTCTGTCATCTCAGTTCCCACGGGCTTTGCTGTTAGTTTTTAAGCTATTCACCTGTTTCAGTCATTTGACAGGCCCCCTCCCCCCCCCCAAAAAAAAAAATATGTGTACGTGTTTCATGCATACAGTGCAATTTTTCTATACTGCTTCTTAGTTTTGTGTCTTTTCTCTGTTTTTACCTCGATGATTTTATTTTTCAGAACAAGCAAGTTTCTTCGCGACTCAGCTATCACACGTGTTTGTGCTATTGCTGGATTTTTCTTCTCAATTCCTGTGTTTTTGACTGGTAAGGCTTTCAAATACTTTTATGGCTTCTAATTCCTGGCTTGTAATGCTTCATTAATTAATTTTTATGTCTAAAGCAAAGATAGTTGGTAACCTTTGACGATAAATGCTGAATTTCGCATTGTATAATTGGGAGTGTCTGTCGCTCATAGCTAACATTGATATCAAAACAATCGTGTAATACAAGGAGTACCCGAAAACTAAAGACACATAAGCATTTCTTACAATAGATATTACATAGGCTACGTTATAAATATTCCGAACAGATAAGGGTGGGGATGGGGGGTAAGAGGACTTCAAATTTTGCTTTTGGGGGAAGGCGGCAATGGGTTTTGTTCAACCATGACAAAAGAGAAGAGTATTCGGTACTTGTCCTTTATTCAGAATACACCCAAGTTGACTCAATTTACAGGTAACACAGGTTGTAACAACTGAGGCGCTTGGAAGATACGAGGTGTGTTTTTTAGTTAAGGTCCGTTTGAATATAAGTAGGCCTACACAACAAAAGATTATTTCAAAAAAGTAAATTTATTTTCAGAAACTACATACTTAACTCTATTTTTCGACATAGTTATCAAGTTTTTTTTGAAGCACTTATCCTACTTCTCAACTAATTTTAAAGTAAAGTCTTTATAAGAACTTGCCGCCGGCTTCAGTAACCAAGAGTTCACTGTTGTTTTTACGTCGTCGTCATCTTTTTAACGGTTGCCACTGAGGTGGCAACCAGCTGAACTGCAGACGAAACATAGATTTCGCATATCACGCCCCAATCAAGGCAACAGAACATGGAATGGAAACACAGACAATCCGCCTGAAAAATCGAAGGCCGAACATCCTCTCTCCCAGCGCAAAATCATGGTGTCGGTGTTTGGGAATAGGCATGGTGTTTTTTTAGTCGACTTCATGCAACGAGGAACCACTATCAATGCAAAAACATACTGCCTAACCCTCAGAAAGCTCCGCAGAGCTATGTGGGCTAGGTATAGCGGGGCTGCAAGAAAAATGTAACCTAACCTGACCAAAATACCAACTCTATATAATAAACATTTAATTAAAATATAACTACAACGTAGGTTTCTTGATGACAATGGAAAACCTCAACTAATGGTCAGACCCGTAATTTGTTGGACAGTTTGGCTGGGAAGTTTTAGATCACCCACAATATAGTCCTGATCTTGCGCTGAGTCATTATCATTCCTTTCTCCACCTCAAGAAACACCTCAGTGGCAAACGTCACAATGATGATGACGACGTAAAAACGAAGTGAATTCTTGGTTAGCGGAACAGGCGGCAATTTTTTATTCAGAGGTTACTTTAAAATTAGTTGGGAGGTAGAATAAGTGTTACAATAAACTTGGCAACTATTATATGCTGTTAATAGAGTAAAAGTATGTACCTTCTGAAAATAAATTTACTTTTTTAAACAATCGTTCGTTGTGTACTTATGATCAAACGGACCTTAATTAAAAACACGCCTTGTAGATAGGATATATATAATTTGGGCTATATATTTGTGCATTAGGGGAGGGGGGTGTGGGTTAAGTATAGCGGGGCCGCAAGAAAAATGTAACCTAACCTGACCTAAATACCAACTCTATATAATAAACATTTAATTAAAATATAACTACAACGTAGGTTTTAGATTGAGCCTAAGCTAATTGTCTCCGAATACAGACAGCTATAAACCGGTTTTTGTCTGATCTTGCAGATACATATTCCTGGCTGTCTTCTGAATAATGGACAACTACCGAGTAGGCTATTCTTTAAGGTTTTGTTTGCGCCTGTCGTCTGACAGGATCTTTAATATTCATTAATTTGAAATCAGTTGTTATTAGCGTAAGCTCTAGATTGCAAAGGGGGTATTATCCTAACAAAGAATTGGTAGTTGTGTATTTTATATAAAAAAAAAACACTCGAGAAGTGAATTTGGTTAATGCTAATGAAATAAAACAAAATTATGATGGAAATATAATAGTTTCGAAACAAATTTGGGCTATATATTCTCACATTAGGGGGGGGGGGTAAAGTGGAGCCGGCATTAACTAACTTACCTAATCTAACCAAAATACCAACTAAATACTTAAATAAAATATAGCTACAATTTATTTTCCAACCGAGTCCAAGCAAATTGTCTGGTATAAAGAAGTTACTTGACCCGTTTCTTGTATCATGTTCGCATCATTCGTAATCGAAATTCTCGAGTGTGTTTTATATAATACACAAGTACCAACGAATTGATGAATTTTCTAATCATATTATTTTGTCTGATCGTATTTACTTGTGTTTGTACTTGTTGCGTGGCAGACACAGACGGTTTACCCAGCATTCAGAATACTCCCATCTGTCGCGATTTTATTCCGGCTCTTTGGCAAAGTGGAGCCAGAAGCTATCCCATTTTCTGCGAAACTTAAAATCCACAAATGGATTCGATGTCGTATCTGACAGTTCCCTATTAAGCATGGGCACTGTTCTGTTTTTCTGAAGAAACAGGAAAAAATAAACAGGGATTGAATGAAACAGAACAGAAACAGAACAGGTCAACAAAAAAACAGAAGACCTGTTTCTTTTTCTGTTTTGTTTTTTGGTAAAAACCGAAAACAGCTGTTTTTCGAATATCTAAAGCTTAAAGAAGAAAAAATTTGTAAATTATAAGTTTTGGTTTATTATCAGTACTATTGCAGCATTTTCCGCCAAAAAGAACAGTTTTTCAATAAAGGGGCGAAAAACTGTCTATGCACACAACATCGCCATCCTGTTTTATGTTTATTTTCTTCCATTTTCCCGTTCCTTTTTTCCAAAAATGCGCTTTTATGTTTATACGGAATCTCCTCGAATTTCCCGGAAATGCATACTAATTATTTGAGACGTTTTGAAAATAAAATAATTTTCGGCGTCAAATTACGCAGTCAGCTCAAAGTCATTAGTGTTTAAGCAGAGCCCATAGTTGCTTTGGCGGGGGAAATTCTCCCCCTTCAGACAATGCTTTCCTCTTCCCCCATCCTGATGTTTGGAAGCCATCTGAAACAATGTATGAAAGAAGAAAAATGCACGGGAAAATGACACTTCTTACCACCAAGTCAAAAATTTTCGTGCCTCACAGCATAAAAAAAAATCTTTTTAAGATTAATTATTTCCTAGCCAATTTGTGTGAGAGACAAATCAAAAGGAAAATTCATGGTTTAAGGATACTTTTTATATTTTTACGGCGCTTTGTGCTAGAAAATAATGTTCTAGGCCCTCCACCGAATTCATTCTTAAGTAAATATGTAAAATGAAATTTTTCAAATTCTGAATTTCAAAGAAACTTAGACCCTTTGCTACACAATACTTTCTTTAAGCATTCTCTTCTCTTAATAGGTTCTCAAAGGGATGCAATATAAAAACACTTGCAGTTTTTGATAACTTATTTCGAAAATTTCTTTCGTTTTGCGGCAGAAAATACTTTCTCCAACCCATACACTTGCTTCATTGTAGAAATTATTACCACATCAAACTTTTGTTTTAAGAATACGAGTGGACAAGCTTTTGATTATTTAGGTACGTTTTCATGGTCTATTCCCAAAGGAAAAGGGGAACTGCCAACCTTGACAATCAATGTTTGAGCAATTTTAACGTGCTCTTTGGATTGGATAGCCTGTGTTGCAACCTCATTTTTTGACAGACTCCCAGCTCCCCACTCTTTTTCTCCATTACTTTCACCGCCCTCTTCTTTAGACACTGCATCAGTTTATTCGGATTCTTCAGCAAGCGTATCTTCATTTCCGGAGTTTTCAGAACACGGAACAGAAAAACCGTCTGAATCATTTTCGTCTGGATCGACATCTTCGACTTTATCAAAGGATTCCAAGCAATCTTCTTCAGGGATGTCATATGCTAAGCTTCGAGTGGACCAAAATCTAAGAACGGGTGCAACCGATGAATGTAGACAATGTTAAAAACGTGAAGCTCAGGAAAGGGCTCCTATCCTACAGTATTCGGTGACATTGTTCCCACAATCAGTCACAATGTGGAACATCTTATCTGTCATTGAAAACTTCCTGATTGCAACTTGGATTGCTGAAAGGATGTTAGTAGTTGTATGAGAATGCTTATGCCTCTTGAAATGTGAAAGATAGTGGTGGAACCTCTTTTTATTTTTCATCTTTCTTGGATACTAGGCAGTGATACCTATAAAGCCAGATCCTTTTGCAGACCAGCAGTGAAAAGTCAAGCTAATCTGAGTGGCAGATCTTAAAGCAGACTTCTGAACTTCTTTTTTTCTGGCAGGAAAACTTATGTGACGATGGACGGTACCCTCAAATGGTGCTTTCAGGCCCCCTGTTGTCTTTTTTTTTTAATGAGCTGTTTCATATCTGGGTTATCAAACGTCGAAAGTGGCAATTTGTCCTTAAACAGGGTTTTGCAGCAGAGCATTCGCATACCAACTTGTTTTGATCGATTGGAAATAAAAAACCATCGTTTCTCTGCTCTTCTTATTCCAGACTTCACTAATGCATTGCCCTATGTGTCACTTGCTTTACTATCTGGAGCTCTCTCAAGGGAAGCAGCCTGACTTGATATATTTTTTTAGTTGGTTTGGGTTTGTTATTTTCTGCACCAGCCGCGTATACTTTATCTTTGTGCATATCAATTGTGTGCTTCCTTTTAAGATGATGTATAAATGTCATGGCAGAAATTCCCTTAGCCTTTAGAGACGCTCTTCAGAAGTTGCACCTAATACTTCCTTTGCTTCCTTTTTCCGTAGGGTACCCAGAGAGATGTCTTGGAACATCCAAGTCGTCATCAGAAAATTACATCATACTTTTCTCATAACAAAGTCTGATTTTAGGATTTTTTACATAATTAGAAGCACCTTCTAATAGCCTACACATTTAGAAAATTGCACGTCCAGCCGAATATCCGACCTCTTTCCCCTCAGTGACATAATTAGGGGAAAAGGGGTCAATTCCACCATGAGTGGTTTCATTTGCGCAATAAGCCAAGAAAACCTGTCGGCAAATAAAAGCAAAATGACAGCTCCTAACTACGGTTTCCTAAAAACTTGGGCCATTTGCAGTACAGTGTTATAATATACAGTATTATGAGGTTATTTTCATTTTTTATTTTTGAAGTATATTGTGTATTAACCGTGGCCCAGTAGGGCTTTTAGTGTTAATTAAATAAAAAAAAACATGTTTTTTAAACTGAAAGTAAGGAGCGACATTAAAACTTAAAACGAACAGAAATTATTCCGTATATGAAAGGGACTGTCCCCTCCTCAACGCCTCGCTCTTTACGCTAAAGTTTTGTATTGTTTTAAAAAATAAAGTGGTGAGGCAGAGTCAAACTTTAGCGTAAAGAGCGAGGCATTGAGGAGGGGACAGCCTCTTTCATATGCGGAATAATCCTTGTTTGTTTTTAGTTTTAATGTCCCTCCTTATTTTCAGTTAAAAAAAACTTGTTTTTATTATTTAATTTTTGGATGTTTTTGAATAAATGCAGGTTTTGATCTTGGCTCTCCATACATGAATAATTAAAAAAAAATTTCATATTAATTTATTTTTATTTAGTTAAATGGCTTTCTCGAAACTTGTTTAATTTTATTTACGCAAGTTTTCATTAGTAATAAATATACGTAACTTACGAATTAACTTACGTAACGAACTTCAATATTCGTATATTTTTATTACGTCTATTAGGGGGTTCGCCCCCGCGGCAATAACACGCTCTTTACGCAAAAGTTCGAACTTTGTTCCAATTCTTTAAAAATGACCGCTTAATCACCAAGGCCGTTAATTAGAATAAATAGCTCTTATGAAAGTACTAAAAAATCTTTGGCTTACAGAGCGAGGCATTGACTACGGGGTGAACCCAATTATATATGTAATATTTTCTGTTCGTTTAAAGTTTCGATGTTGCTGCTGTTGCAGTTGAAATACTTGTTTTTTTATATTAAATTTCTGATCTTTTTTTAAATAATGCTGGGAAGTCCGGCGTCCCCTTCATAGCAATGTCCCTTCCCCCATGAAAACTCCCTTCATGGAAAGATCCTCCCACATAACCCCCGACCCACCCACATTACCACGAACTGTTTGACAAATCATATCATATTAATTTTTACGGGAATTTACTTGTCTATAATAGGTGTTTAAGAGACAGATACAAGAAATAGTATACTGATTAGTGGCATTTTTTTAATTTATTGTGCTGTAGGGCAAAAATTATTGTGTTCACCGGAAGATGTGTTATTCTACAGAACGAGAGAAATGTATCAGATTTTTATAAGACGTTTGCCTGCTAGGCAAGAATCAGCTAGTTAAGCTACTGTTTCAATTCTAGGCTTCTCTTTGAAAGGGTTCTCATTGACTATATTTAGAGATGATATAAAAAGTATATTTGGTATCTTGAAAAAGTTTATGTTGTTATGTTGATGCAATAAAACGTGCCAGCAAAAACATAGATTTCTACTGGACAAGACTTCATTACATTTACATTCCTCTCTGACTAAACATTTAAGAAAATTTGCAATTAATAATCGGTATTTATCATGTATAGGTTAATATGGTAATCATAATCAAGTCACTGTTATCTAGCAGCATAAATTCCATAAAATCTGTTGAACTGAAGTTTTCCGGGTTAAAGGTGCAGATTACTTCCCATGTAATGTAGGATACAGAGGCCCTGCCAATTTGTGATTTGTTTTAATCCTGCTTCACCTAGACAGTATCTATGCAGCTTTGCTGCTCAATTAACTGAATAATATACACCATCAAATAAATTGTTTTTGTGGAACAAAACTGCTCATTTACTGTTCTCCTATTTACACGCCTACCTAATCTCATCTGACTCTTCAGTCCCAATGTTGCCTAGCTGAAACAGTCTAAGTGCACGTTTTATTTGTTAGGCACACTGAATGCCATCATTTTACTTACTTCTACTTTTTATTAATGCTCCAATTCCTAAGACCGAAATGGGCGTGACCACGCTTCTTCAAAATTCCAAATGACGATTTGAAACACTATTTTGCAATTTCTAAATTTCTTAATATCTCATTAGCGAATCAATAAAGTAAAATGGAAACGCAAGAATAACAGGTAGAAAAAAAAAACAGAAACAGGACAAAATAGTTTTTATAAAAACAGAACAGAACAGGTAAATAAAAAACAGGTCATCTGCTTCTGTTCTGTATCTGTTTTTTTGTAAGAACAGAACAGAAACAGGTACTTTAAAAACAGAACAGAAAACAGAAACAGTGCCCATGCTTATTCCCTATCGATTCTTCAATTGACCAACTGTTTGCTTACGCTAATCTGGCAACAAACCACCTAGAAGCACTTGCTTGATGATGTAGAGTATTCCAAGGACATGACAGAGCCAACGCAGTCTTCTTTGTTTGACAGTCATGGTGGTGGGCTTAATGTTACTGTGTGCATGAACGTTTGATGTTCTCGGATTATCGAATCTTCGGGATTTTTCATAGACAGCAGTAGTCAAAGACTTGCAATCATGGAGATGAATGCATTCAGTGGCCGAGTCTCAGCTGCATAAAAGAGAATGGACTTTACAGCCTCTTCTTAGACTAAATTGTCTTCATTCTGATCTCCCGCTGCTTCCCCAAATGGTGGTGGATGTGTGTGACGATGGTTTGTGATTCGTTGATTCTGTTCTGTGTGTCAAGGTCACAGCCCAATGAGAGTCAATCATTAAACCAAGGTAAGTTGAGATAATGACTTTTTGTTCTAATTCTTGTCTGTACAGTACAAACTGGTAATCCAACTGTATATTTACGACAATGATTTTAGTCTTGACCTTGTGGATCTTCAAATCCAGCCGCTGAGAGAAATGTACTGTTCAAATTGCTTGGGCAGTTGCTGGATCAGCAGTAAAGACGACAATGTTATCCCCGTAACATTTCAGACACCTTGATGTCCAGACCAATAACGGCACCGTCAAAACAAGAGAGAGCTCTTTATAGCTTCCAGTCTGTAAAGTAGTTAAAAAAGGAGACGGTATGCATTCCTGCTTTACACCATTTCCACATTGAAAAGCTCAGTTTCGTCACCCTTCACTATAGCAGTCGGCTTACAGTGCTTTTAGCAGGCCTTCATAAGCTCTACAAATCAAGCTGGTATAGTTCTCTACCATTATTTATCGTAAGTTTTTGAGGTTTACAAAGTTGAAAGCAGGAACAAAATCCAAAAATATGTTAGTTATGGGAGGAAGCCACGGCGTTCGCACTGTTAGAGATTAAGACGAAGATTGCAGATCTGATCAGTGCATCCTCTCCGTCTTTGAAGTCTGCACTAGTTTTCATGTGTCAGCGTAACTGTTGCTGCCTTGAACCTTTCGAGCAGAATTTCCGCAAATACTTATAGCCATCCTCACGGGTGGTATCTCCCAGTAGCTTCGGGACTCATGTTTCTCCCTGTCTTGAATACTGGGATTACTACTAGCACCTTTCATTCAGATAAGAGGGTCTTTTTTCCCTATACCAGTCTGAAGAGAAAATTTAGTTGTTTTGCACAACTTAGGAGGGAGACGATCTTCGCCAGGTGGTTGTTTTTAGTAGTTTGATAGCGCTTAGTATTTCTGAAGCTGATTCTGGTGCCATTTCGATTTCCTACGTTTGTTTTTTTAATGTTGGGGGTCACGTACTCCTCACAGCTTGTCCACCTGCATTTGGATGAAGCAGGTCTTAGAAGTAATTCTTCTCACTTCTTTCCAGTTCCATCTTTGAGGGTTCTATTCTTCCCAGAATTGTTGGCAGTCCTGACGTAAGCTGGGTTTAACCTGTTTATTTCGCAGCTTTTCTTTTAATATGGTTGATTCGTTTGATGACAGTCCCTGGTCTTAATTGACTTTGTCGTCTTCTCTGAGACATAATTTTTCCTCTGATTTATTGGGGCATAGCCGAAATGCTTCCATTGGGAGGTAGGACCTTATCACATTCCGTTAGACTTGCGAACTGGCTCTGTAATTTCAGGCAGAATTCTCCTTTCACTGCTAGAATTTCTGGTTTCTTTATGTCTAGCTTTCTTTTCAGGGGGTTGTCTCTTCTACACGGTCAACTACAGAAGCATCTTTGTGTCTACAACATTATTATCACTTCCGGGCTTTAATTATGTGAACTAACCTCTGGAAGCTCAAGAATTGATGACAAAAAAGTGCTTACGCTGGTGGACCAATATCTGGTCAACCTGGGTTGCTTTGGAGCCATCGTTTGGGTGCCAAGGTATCCTTTGAGAGGCCTTTTGTCGGATCATAGTGTTGGTGATCATAAAGATTATGGGATCTGGCAAATTGGAGTAGCCTATCTCCATTGGAGTCAGTGGCGGATCCAGGGGGCGAGGGGGTGCGTGCCCCCTAACAAATTTTTGTAATTAACGCAAGTTTGCGTTAATTAAACTTGCTCCTAACGCAAGTTTATCGGATCAACCTATCCGATATAATCAACCTATCCCCTATATAATCGATTAGTACGTATCTTTCTTTAACATGCCTGTGGTAGCACAGTCGATTGATCTCTACCTGGTAATACGGGGCCCAGAGTTCGATCCTAGTTACCGTGGGGCTGATGGGGAAGGGAACCCGTCGGTGAAATAAATTCATATCAAACATATATATATATATATATATATATATATATATATATATATATATATATATATATATATATATATATATATATATATATATATATATATATATATATATATATATATATATATATATATATATATATATATATATATACATATATATATATATATATATATATATATATATATATATATATATATATATATACATATATATATATACATATATATATATATATATATATATATATATATATATATATATATATATATATATATATTTGCCCACAAGTCTAGTGGACATTGTCCGTCATGAGTCAACTCAAAAATCTCGGTCACACCCCATTACAATTCTAGTAGGCAAAGCTCATATAACATGAACAGTCTCAGTCGCCCACTTGCCACTGACCAAGTCCTATGGACATGGTCAGTCATAAACCTTTGAATCATATTTTATTCTCCAATTGCCTTCAAATGGCTCACAGAGCTGATAGATTGTTTTAATTATCCTTACTCTATGCTTATCTACCTTAGTTCCTCCCTAGGATAAATGATAGGCTTTCATCAGCAAGTAAAATTAATCATTTTTGTACAACTCTGAAAAAGTTATGCCAGCTTTGCTTTTCTTCTAACCGGAGATATGGTTGTCCATTATTTTCATTTGTGGTTCGTTATGGTGCTTGTTGTCGCATGTCTTCTAACCGCAGATTTTGTTGTGCTTCATTGCCGTTCATCTCAGACATTTTCCCCATGTATTTTGCTCTAGCTGTTCGGATTCTTTCATCATTTTCTATAATATGTTTTGACACTGTAATGTTGCTTTAACTCAATTCCGATTCGATGTGATTTCCGCTGTCGCTTGTCTTTTAACCGCAAATTTTTTGTGATAAAACATAAAATCGCGAAGAAAACGAGGACCATTAAAAGCAAGAGAAAAAAAATGAAAAAATATACAAATATTTCGGTCAAGACCTCCGCTTGACCGTCCTCAGTGCAGAATAAAACTAATAAAAATATAAAAAAACCAAACCTTAAAATAAAAACACAAAACTAAAATTGGACGACCCTTTCTCAGTAACGGTGAAAGGGTCGTCCATTTTAGTTTTGTGTTTTTATTTTAAGGTTTGTTTTTTTATATTTTTATTCTGCACTGAGGACGGTCAAGCGGAGGTCTTGACCGAAATATTTGCATAATTTTTCAATTTTTTCACTGACTGTTAAATGTCCTCGTGTTCTTTGCGATTTTATGTTTTATCATGATTAGCCAGTGTGGTCTCTGAAATTATTTAATTTCTTTGTGCATCATTTTTGTTTGCCATTTTATTTGTGATTCGTTGTGATGCTCGTTTTCGCATTTTTTCCAGCCATAGATTTTGTTGTGCTTTGTTTTCGTCCATCATTACTACAGATATTTTTTTTCATGGCTTTTACTTTAGCTGTTCGGGTTCATTCATCATCTTGTATAATTTTGCAAGCGTCATAGATACCAAAAACAATACGATTACCCCTGGAAAAAATGTCTAAATTGCAGATGAATTTGACGTAATTCTCGTTTTTTTGCAAAATTAAGGCTCTAAATGAATTTTTCCAAAGTCGTAACCTATCTAGATCGTTTTTTGGGCCAAAAAATGCTAGTGTACCAATTTTCATATAAAAAATATCTTTCCATTTTCGAGAATAGACATATATAAACAATTATTGCTCGCTTAAAGAGAGTAAATTTAGGCTATATATCGGCCATCATTAATTGTTGATAAAAATTGCCTTGAAATTATTCCAACAATATAAATTACTTGATAATAATATAACTTGTTTCTTGACCCCAAGTACAGGTTCTCATGCATACATACTGTTGGTTTTGTACTTAGTTAATATATAAAGGTTCAATTTATGATTGCCAAAATATGGCATTGTTTTTCTTAATTGCTTCATTAATGATGGCTTATACTGTACTTCTGGGTTCCATTGCAGCTGAACCACCGTGTAACTGAACCCCAAGCAACTGAACCACGGTGTGCTGAACCACCACGCAACTGAACCACCGTGCAACTGTACCCTCGTATAACTGAACTCTTGTGCAACTCAACCACCGTACTTACATTGGGTAAAACACAAGTTAGAATTTTTACATGTTTAACCTTGTTGGAATTGTTTGCTTTTTTAATGTCATAATATAAATGACTGCCAAGATGACTAATAAAAAAGCTCCGTTTTGTTGCCACAAAAACAAAGAAAATTGGACGTCAAAAACTCTTAAAGCCAGATTTATTTCTCCTTTTTTATGGCTGTTAATGGGGGTTCCCTTCGCCCTGTCACTGTTTACCTCCCCCTCCCCTCTCCCATGGAAAAACACTCCCCTGGAAAATATCCCCTCGCGGAAAATATGGTTTTCCAAATTGGAATATTTTATTTGGGTTCTGTTATTTTTTAGTTTAGCTGAGATTTTCTAAGAAAAGTGGAAATGAAGAAATTATTGCAAGTCTTGCTCCCCCCCCTCCGTGCAAAATGTTCTTCTCATGGAAAATCCTCCAGAAACTCTCCCCCCCCCCCGTTTCAGAAAACTCCCAAAAATGTCCGTATGTTTCCCAGTAACAAACACTATCTGTAAGCAATGGACAAATTACAAAACTTAAAAAGGTGCTTAAACTTCTGCATCGGGGTTCTCTGTTTGTTTTGTAGATAGGGAGAGAGGGAAATACCTAAAAGGGTGCATTTTAATGCCAGAACATCTCAACTCTCATTAAGCCTTTGGATAAATACAGAATCAGCTCTAGGGGAGTGACGAGAGGAGGATGGAGGTAGGAATCAGTTATAATCCCTAGGCAGTTCTAGTCTTCATTTTTATAAGTGGAAAGTGATTGGATACCAACCAACCGCAAGGGGGATTTTTCACGGGGAGGTATTTCCCGCAAGGTATTTTCCACAGGAGATGTTTTCCAGGGGGAGGAGCTAATTGCCCTCCAATCACTTTTTCCTATTAAAAAGAGCACTACAACTTTCAATTTCCAATTGAACAATAATACGTGATTAACAAAAACCCTCACAGTCCTCGGGGCAAGGGCTGTGGGTTATTGCAAGCTAAACATTGTTAAAATTTAGGGATTTTATAAAGGGATGGTCGTACAAACTTCGGAGAAGGCTCATTCGATTGGAAATTGAAATTTCAAGTTCAGTTTTGAAGGATCAAAGATAATCAAAGGACAATCAGCCTCTCCCTCTTAACCACCATTTTCCCCCCAAATACATCCATTCAAAACTAAAAAAAAAAAAAAAAATTTTCAAAATAGTCTAAAGGTCAAATAACCATGCCTCTGGGGCTAACAACCCCACCAGCAGCTCCTGGAGCAAGGGCTGTAAGTTAAGCTAGTTACTCAATGTTAACGCATAAGGTTTTTATGGAAAGGTCTTTTATATGAACTTGGGGAGGGGGTGTTCATTCGTTTAGAAATCAAAAGTTCCAGTGCAGTTTTTAAGAGTTAAAAGTTATCGAAGGGCTTCCACCCATCCTCTTTTTTCCCCAAATACATTCGATCGATAATTTTAAGATGACCATTTTATTCAAAACTGATCACAGGTTAAATAACTATGCCTCCAGGGTTCACAACCCCTAGCCCCTGGTGCAAGGGTTGTAAAAAAGGCTGGAGTGCAACCAGTCCCCCTCCCATATCCTTTTTAGCTGCAATCTCCTCAGTGACCTCTGATCAAAATTTGTTATCTAGATTTACATAGGTCAAATAATTTAAACACATATGTTTATTACTGAACGTCCAGGAAGGTCTGATTCATCTAAAAATAAGATCAATAAATCAGCTTTAATGGTTTGTGACAGCGGATTTTCTTTTTTTGTGACAGCGGATCTTCATTGATATTGCCTCATATTTTTAGACTACTGAAAAACTGAGTTCAGTGGTTCAGTGGCACGGTGGTTCAGTTGCACTGTGGTTAAGTTGCACGGTGGTTTAGTTTCATGGGGTGGGGGGGGGGGGTTCAGTTACACAGGGGTTGAGTTTCATGGGGGTTCAGTTGCACGAGGGTTTAGTTAAACGGGGTTTAGTTGCCTGGTGGTTCAGTTACACGAAGGTTTAGTTGCACATGGGTTCGGTTATACCTGGGTTCAGATGCACGGTGGTTCAGTTGCACTGTGGTTAAGTTGCACGGTGGTTTAGTTTCATGGGGTGGGGGGGGGTTCAGTTACACAGGGGTTGAGTTTCGTGGGGGTTCAGTTGCACGAGGGTTTAGTTAAACGGGGTTTAGTTGCCTGGTGGTTCAGTTACACGAAGGTTTAGTTGCACATGGGTTCGGTTATACCTGGGTTCAGATGCACGGTGGTTCAGTTACACGCTGGTTTAGTTACACGCTTGTTCAGTTACAGGGGTTCAGTTACACGGTGGTTCATTTACACGCACACCGTACTTCTGTACTGTAAGGCCCGAAACACGCTTGAATTTTTTACCGAGCGTTTAATACCTTTTGTAATTCAAGTGGAGAAAAGGCAAGGCATGTAATTCAAATAGAGACAAGGAGGTAGTTTGCTACCTCCTGCGTAGCAAAACCGGCCTTGCATCTTCAATTGATGTAATTCTTGAAGCAAGTTAGATTTTTAAAGTGGTTGCCTGTTAACCAGGTGCAAGTTTAGGACTAATCATTCCGTGTTTGTTGATTGAACAGAGCTTCTTTGTATTTTCATTGAAAATAATTGAAAAAATTGCAAATCCACATTAAACATTGAAAAATATTGAAAGCCCTCCAAATTGAAAAATAAATTTTATTCCCCCCCTCTATATTCGTTTGAATTTATTACACGTACAAGTATTGAGGGAGGGGGGGGGTCAGTTAAACTAGAAGCTATTCTGAGATCCAATATGTAGAAATATCTTACTGTAAATGAATTATAAATTTGTTAAAATAGCATTTACTTTAGGGCACATACATTAGATTAACATTCAATTTTTTTATTTGTGGTAAATAGTCTTTGATTTGTTTAGGGCTGAAGGCAGGGTTCAATTTGGGTCGTACCTCCTGACACTTCAAACTTCCTTGAGTTTTTGGGCGCTTCCTAATCAAATTGTCTGAGCTTTTTTTCATTTATTAATATATTAGCTTTTTTTTTTACAATTGCCCATTCCCTTCCGAGGAAAAGAGATTCAGTCATTTATGGCATCTTTTTTTTGCGATATACTCTGCAAACACCACTCATCAGCAGCCGTCACCGATAAAAAAAAAAAAAAAAAAAAAAAAAAAAAAAAAAAAAAAAAAAAAACGCCGAGTGTGCAAGCATGCGTTTTAGTTAGGTAAATAAGCGCCAATTTCCATAAGGTTTGTGTATTTTATGGTATAAGCACAAAAATTTGCACACATATGAAGAAAAATACTGAGAATCTGACAGGGGGCAGAATCACATTTTCTGAGCACGTTTTTCTGCGCAGAAAATCGTGTATTTTTTTAAATTGAAGGGTCGTTTCTGGTTGATTCAGGTCTGCTTTTCCTGAACATGTGCCCACTTTTGAAATCAGATCAGTAGTTTCCGAGTTATCGTCATTTTCATCATCGCGGGTCGTACTCTTTTCTGTATACTGAGCTAGTAGAGGCGCTTAGGGTATCTTTCATGGCCTAATCGAGTATGCCGAGTCTGAAAATGTGCTTACTTTTAGTATTCAACCATCTGTAAATGAGTTATCATCACTTTCACCATCGCCGGGTGTAGACTGTCTTTCATACTTCTACATTACAAACTCTGGTTCACCTTAATGTGCAAATGACGACTGTGATCTGAATGAAAAACGCGACTTGAAATACCTCACATTGCTAGCAGGTTTAACAAAGAAAAGAAGAAAATCCACGTGACACATACTTTTTAAAGAAAAAGCATATCAGAAGAGAACAAGTAACGTACAATTTACCTTTAATAAGTACTGTTTATTTTTATAAATGTGACATACAATATTCAGAAGACTATATTTTTGTCACTGCTGTGGTTTCTTGATGTTGTTTAAAGTCTCAACACATGACTAATAGTCTTTTCTGCCTTAAGTATAAAAGCGATATGAGGTATTTGAATCTCACATAGTCAAATTTCTTGAAAATTTGCGCACAAACAAAATGTCTTATGATATTTCCGCTTTGAAAGAAGCAGTTTTAAAAACGGGTAAACACAGAGGAACTTCGTCTTATGGCGTGAAAATCACAGACCGAACCCCCGTTCATCGGATGAACTAGCGTGACTTTTTTAAATCAACTTAGAACAAGAGTCGACTCTTCCATTTTTTGGTGACTATGGTAGGCCAGGAATTGCAGAGCATCTTTGTAGTGGTCACTCTTAGAGACACAGTTATTTAAACGCGCCATATCGTTTTTCGCGAAGGCCTCACGCTTACCAACCACGAAGAAGGTGACACTCGTGTGCTGCTCCATGCCTTCCATCAGGCCCAGTGTGACTATAACTCATAGCCATCAGAACTGTGGATTTTGATGTAGTTTTGATTGCAACAGCATTGTTCCAGCAGCTTCAGATTGAAAACCTGTTTGTCATCTATGGGCATGGAGCAAAGACGAAAATACTGCCCATTCACGATATTACTTATCGTCTAGGACCTGAAAGGCCTCGCAACCTTTTCTTTTGCATGCCTTCTCTGGATACGATACGACTTCTCCTTTTGCTTTTCACGAGAAGCATGGTGTTTGGAAGACATGGAAAGCTGTGGAATCCATTCTTCCGACTTTCGTTACTTTGAGTACCTCAGGAGCCCCGCTCCTAGATTGTTACTTTACACACATCCAGTGATTCGCCGTCATTCTTTACGAAAAATCAAGCGGCTTGTCTGGAGTGAACAGTCTGCGGAAGGAGCTTTTCACACGAAAAACAGCCGGAATGGAAAGACTGCCCCCGCCAGTGGCTGCTCTTGAGCATCATACCAAACACGCTTACTTGCAGGCTCAGATATGGGCATCATCGTGTTGTCCGGAACTTTCCCCACTGGATCCAGACGACTGGCTAAAGCATGACGCAACCTAGGAGCCTTTCTGTACTTATCTTCCTTAGGCAGCGACAATTTTCAAAGAACTGCTCAAATGTGGCTGTAAAACAAAGTGCAAAAACAGGTGCAAATGTGCAAAAGCTTCCCTTAAATGCACAGATCTCTGTTCGTGCAAAGGTTGTGATAATCAGTACAATCAGTAATGCACTTTTTGTAGCTTTAATTGTCAGAAGCCGATTTCGACCTGTATCCTTTCCGTGAGAACCTCATTTTCTTTTTGTAGCAATCTTTATAATGAGACAAGTCGAAATCGGCTATTCCATTCCTATGATCCATGTGATTGTTTAACTATTTTGAAATATCTGAAGTAGTTTAGTTTTCTACATTTTATCATCATTAGTAGACTTCTTACATTCGAAGTCCCTTAAGTCAAGGTGTCTGAGTTGAATAAATGATTTTTTTTTTTTTTTTTACTGAATGCTTATTGAGAAGATCTGAAACTGTAATTAATTAGGTACAGTCAAAAACATTTGATCTCCTTTGGAATGTTATAAGGAGGACATGAGTCCTTGTTAGAGTATAGGATAGAAACTGTAATTATGTAACTAGTAAATCTTAAATCAAATATCTCATGACAAAAATATCCACAATTTTGAAATTGACACACTCGAATTAGCCAGAGAAGATATCTTAAACCCGGACATCGGTCATTCTCAAAATTCGCGTTTTTTTCTTCGCGCGGAAAAACGCAAAGTAGTCCAGAACCGCCAAGACAAATTTGAATTTGCGACATTTTCGATTCTTCACATTTTCCGTAACATGTTCGCCAGTTTCTATGCGATTACGATGAAAAATACAAATTCAGAAAGCAGAAATTACTCTGAAGTGCATGGAGTGTAGTGATGAAAATGATGATAACTCAGTAACCAGGAGTTGGACGAAAAAGTAAGCACATTTTTGGATCAGGAGAGACAAATTAGTCAGAAAGGACCCACTGATTGGAAAAATTTTCCACTCTGAAAGTATTTTTTCCCGCGTGGAAAAACGCAAAACGGCGCGATAATCCCGTCGGAAAATGTGGTTCTGACCCCAGTCATTTTCTCTATATTTTTCTGCACGTGTCTGCCAAATTTCATGCTTTTGCCACAAAATGCACAAACCTGACGCCAATATACCTAACTATTTAGTTCAATAGGCCGCCACCTTTGAATAGGCGTGAAAATAAACGATCGTTTATTTTGTCGTTCGTTTATTGTAATGACAATGGGCGACTGCATTGCTGCCGTCGGCGTTTGTCTTACCGGTTTTTTTTTTTGGTTTTCCGTCCAATATGTAAGCCGCGATACTATCCTATAAACCCTTAGATGCGCTCCGTAAAAACCGCTCGGTAAGACACCCCAAGTGGGTTTTGGGCCAAAGCTTCTCTTCTCTTGTCTTTGTTTCTCTTTCCTTTATAATCCCTTGATAGTTCATCAAACAGTTCATGGTAATGAACTGTAGTAAGAAGCGACGCGGCTCAATAGTAACCGAAACTATAAAACACAATTTTGATATATACATCAAAAGGATCGGCTTACTATGGTGATACCAAATATATAAGATTCATTAAGTTTAGTGTTGCCCGTAAAAAGTTATGAGTCTCAGAAAATTTACCTGATTTTTCGAAAAAAAAGGGAAACACCCCTAAAAGTCAAAGAATCTTAAATCACACAACGAAATTCAGCGTATCAAAGAATCCTACTGTAGAAGTTTCAAGCTATTATGTACAAAATGTAAAATTTTGTGTTTTTTTGCCAGAAGAAATATCACGGATGCGTCTTTATTTTTTTTTTTTTTTTTCAAGGGGTGATCATATCGAACCAAAGGTCTAGTAAGATTGGCAGAGAACTCATTCGAACGGAAATTAAAAGTTCTAGTTCCCTTTTAAGTGACCAGAAATATTGGAGGATAGCTAACCCCCAGCCCTCCCCCCCCCCTGTTCGTTCCTCCAAAGTTATCTGATCAAAATTTTGAGATAGCTATTTTGTTTAGCATAGTTGAAAGATCCAATAACTACGCTTTGGTTGATGGCATGACCCCCCCCCCCCCTGGGTCCTGGGGAAAGGGCTGTAAGTTGCACAATTATGCTGCTAGAACAACCAATAAATTGAATTGTATTACCCCCCATATAGGTCCTGGGGAATATGATCCTGGGGGGTCATGGGGGAACATGACCCCCCATAGGCCCCAGGGAAAGGGCTGTAAGTTGCACAATTATGCTGTTAGAACAACCAATAAACTGAATTGTATTACCATCCCTTTTAGATCTGTCGGTAGATCATAGTTTTTTTTAATCATAAAGTCAAGGGTTCAAGTCCCTTGCCGGGCTTCTTTTTTTCAATCATGGTTCTGTGCCTTCTATATGATCAGAGGCAACGCTGTAGCGTTGCCTATAGTAAAGGCCATACGGCTCCAATGTTTTATTATTTATTTTTTTTTCCCAGAGGCACTTCATATGGTAGGGGTCGTCGTAGAAGCTTCAAATGGGGCTCATTCGATTGGAAATCGAGATTTCTAGTGTCATTTTTAATAGTCGAAAGTTATTGGAGGGCAAATAGCCCCCCCCCACGCCCATCAGTCCCACAACCACAACCAATCCCAAATTTGAGAGATGCATTTTGTTCAGCATAGGTGATTTGCTGAAAGAAAATATATTTTTGTGGAGGACACTCCCCCACAACCCTCAGGGCAAGGGTTTTAAGTTATGCCCTGGGGGCATATATGGTTTTTATAGAAGGCGTTATCGTAGAAACTTCAAAACAGGCTCATTCGATTGGAAATTGAAGAGCTAGTGCCCTTTTTAATAGTCGAAAGTGATTGGAGTGTAACTAGCCCCCTCCCCCCCCCACGCCTATCATTTCCCCAAACACATCCAATCAAAACTTTTAGATAGCCATTTTTGTTCAGCGTAGTTGATTTCTAGATAGAAAATATATTGTTGAGGAGGACACTCCCCCACAACCCTCAGGGCAAGGGTTTTAAGTTATGCCCTGGGGGCATATAAGGTTTTTATAGAAGGCGTTGTCGTAGAAACTTAAAAAAGGCTCATTAGATTGGAAATTAAAGGGCTAGTGCCCATTTCAATAGTGAAAATAATTGGAGGGCAACTAGCTCTCCCCCCACGCCCCTCATTCCCCCTCACACATCCAATCACAATTTTAGATAGCCATTTTGTTCAGCGTAGTTGATTTCCAGATAGAAAATATATTTTTGAGGAGGATACTCCCCCACAACCCTCAGGGCAAGAGTTTTAAGTTATGCCCTAGGGGCGTATAAGGTTTTTATAGAATGCGTTGTCGTAGAAACTTCAAAACATGCTCATTCGATTGGAAATTAAAGGGCTAGTGCCCTTTTTAATAGTCGAAAGTGATTGGAGTGTAACTAGCCCCCTTCCCCCCACGCCCATCATTTCCCCAAACACATCCAATCAAAATTTTGAGATAATCATTTTGTTCAGCGTAGTAGATTTCCCGATAGAAAATATATTTTTGAGGAGGACAATCCCCCACAACCCTCATGGCAAGGGTTTTAAGTTATGCCCTGTGGGCATATAAGGTTTTTATGGAAGGCGTTGTCGTAGAAACTTCAAAGCAGGCTCATTCAATTGGAAATTAAAGGGCTAGTGCCCTTTTTAATAGTCGAAAGGGATTGGAGTGCAACTAGCCCCCCCACGCCCATCATTTCCCCAAACACATCCAATCAAAATTTTGAGAGAGCCATTTTGTTCAGCGTAGTTGATTTCCAGATGGAAAATATGTTTTTGAGGAGGACACTCCCCCACACCCCTCAGGGCAAGAGTTTTAAGTTATGCCCTGGGGGCATATAAGGTTTTTATAGAAGGCGTTGTCGTAGAAAAATCGAAACAGGCACATTCAATTGGAAATTCAAAGGGATATTGCCCTTTTTAATGGTCGAAAGTGTTTGGAGGGTAACTAGCCCCCCCTCCATAGGTCCCCCATACACAGGCAATCAAAAAAGTGAACTAGTTAGGGGGGTCCTCGCAGATGATTGTTGGATAGGATTTGTGTCTCCGAGGAGGACGCTGTCCTACAACCCCCAGAACAAGGGTTGTATGTTATGTCCTGATGGTATGTAAGGTTTTTATAGGGGGTTGTATCGTAATCACGTCAGACCAGACCCTTGTGCGAGGAATTTCAAAGGGATCTTGTCCTATGTGATGGTCAAAAGTGTCTGGAGGGCAACTAGCCCCTCTCTACGCCCATCATTCCCCCAAACACATCCAATCAGAATTTTGAGATAGCCATTTTGTTCAGTGTAGTTGATTTCCAGACAGAAAATATGTTTTTGAGGAGGATACTCCCCCACAACCCTCAGGGCAAGTGTTTTAAGTTATGCACTGGGGGCATATAAGATTTTATAGAAGGCGTTGTCGTAGAAACATCAAAACAGGCACATTCAATTGGAAATTCAAAGGGCTAGTGCCCTTTTTAATTGTCGAAAGTGATTGGAGGTTAACTAGCCCCCCCCCTACGCCCATCATTCCCCCAAACACATCCAATCAAAATTTTGAGCTAGCTATTTTTTTAAGCGTAGTTGATTTCCAGATAGAACCTATGTTTTTGAGGAGGATAATCCCCCACAACCCTCAGGGCAAGGGTTTTAAGTTATGCCCTGGGGGCATATAAGGTTTTTACAGAAGGCGGTGTCCTAGAAACTTCAAAAAAGGCTCATTCAATTGGAAATTCCGAGGGTTAGTGCCCTTTGTAATAGTCGAAAGGGATTTGAGGGCAACTAACCCCCCTCTCTCGCCCACCTTTTCCCCAAACACATCCAATCAAAATTTTAAGACAGGCATTTTATTAAACGTAGTTTTAAGTTCTGGGAATTAGGTCTTTGAGGATTACAACTCCCCCAAAGCCCTCAGGGTAAGGGTTGTAATTTAAGGATTCTCCGAATCCTTCATATTATTTCTTGTGGAAGGGATGCTTGTATAAACTTTAGAGACGGGTCGTTTAATGGAAAACTTAAAGATCAAGTTTACTTTTGAAGATTTAATAGTTACTGAAGGACAGCTAGCAGCTTCCCCTCTCCTCAACCCTTTATGCAAAACCTAAAAATTTTGAGACAGACATTTTGATAAATCAGCTTAAAGTTACGAAAACAAAAAACTCTGGTGTCGATACAGCCTACCAGTGCCTAGGGGTAGGCGTTTTAAGTTATGGCCTGGGGCACAACTTATTAAGGGGGGTTTATAACTTATGGGAAGGGTTTTTGTATGGGAAGAACACATAGGAAATCTATTATGATTATCCAATTATAAGGTTAAAATACATACTCTGTGATAGATGCAAAATTGCTTTGTTACACAAATTCCTATTAAGGTCAATTCCAAACAGTCGTGATCCCTTTGTGTCAGCAAGTTAAATGGTCTAAACCCCCTTATTGGAGCTATTTTTCCATCCATTCATTGTTGTCAATCGCTGTCCACAAGTTATGCAAGCTGTCTATTGTTCATATATAAGGTTTTTATCAAAGAGGTAATCGTATAGAGTTTGAAAAAAGCCTCATTCGATTTAAATTGAAAGTTCTAGATCCATTTTTTAAAGTCAAGAATAATCGGACCGTCCGCGGGCCCCCCCAGGCCAACAAAACTTGAAACTGTTTCCAATCAAAAACGAACAAAAAATAATTTAGAAAAAACTTTCCGAAAAATAATTTTTTAAAATAAAATTAAAAGCAATTTTAAACTTCAACTCAGGAGATAAAAATACCTGTTAAAATTATAACTAAAAACGACCAGAAATTACTATTACAGAATAAATGAATCCCAAAACTAATAGAAATTAAACAAACAATCATAGCAAAAACATACAACAAGCAACGATATAAGTGAATAAATTGATATTAAAGCGAGTAATGCTTATATTGAATATTAAAATCAATATTAAAAAGAAAAAAAAAATTTTGCTATTTAAGTATAAATGAAACTTAAAACGAACAGAAATTAAATAAACAATCAATGCGAACAAACATACAATACATATTAATGTAAATGAATAAATAAATCTTAAAACGAGTGAAACTTAACTTGAATATGCAAATCAAGTTTGAATCGAATAAAAATAACTACAAACAAGAGTTTGGGTATCTTCTCACCGCAGAAGCCTAAAACCTACTGCGTCATTGGCACTTTATTGAAAACGAATTATATTACAAATGTTTTCTTTTGTACTTAATATTGAAAATAAATATCAAAATTACAGTAAAATTTTGAACTGATGAGATTTTAGTAATTAATATCATTATGCATCAAATATTCAGTTTAATGTCTTAATTCTTTTCAAGATTGGTCAAGACAAATATAGTTTCACTACAAGCAAAATTTGAATACTTCCCCCTTCTTTAACTGTAAAAACCTAAAGCCTTCTGCGTCATTGGTGCTTCACTGAAAACGAATTACTCGTATATTACAAATTTATTATTTTCCAGTTCTTACAGCATTTAAAAGGAAAATAAAAAATTACATTGAAAAAAAATCTTGAACTGATGGATCTTTCCACAATTAATATCATTATATGTTTAATAATCAATTTGATTTTGTTTATACTTTCCAAGACTGTTCAAGACTCATATAGTTTTGCCATTTTTTTTAACTAATTGTTTTAGTTTTTTATGAGAACATTCTATGGCTTCTAGGCAATTCTATTTGAGCGGAAAACTGCACCTCAAGCTTTGCGGAACCTGCATTTTCTTGACTGAAACACCAAAGTATAATAAAATGTCAAGTTTCGGTGTGGCCCGCCACTCGCAAGCAAGTGCCATTGGTATTTTTGAATCCGCATGGTCAATTTAGGGGATGGAGGGTAGGCTAGTTCTCGTAGCAGCCCCATACCGTCGTGGTATGGTTCACATTTTCAACACCTGTCGTCCGGACTATCATATAATCTATCAAGCATACAACTATCCCAAATCAGTATCAATAAATAAATAAAACCCAAAACGAAAAAAAAATTAAAATAAATATTAGAGTCAAACTCAAAACGAGCATAAATTAATGTGAGTAGGGTTCAAAACCCCTTGCTTTCTAAAAGCCAGAATATAATTTGTACTTTACTGAAAAAAATCAAATGAGTTTACTGAAAAAAAAATGTGCATTGTCAATTTAATATACATATACTGATATTTATTCTCTAAAATCTTCATTAATTTTTGATTTCTTAAAGTTACAAAAGTGAAAATATTTAAAAAAATTGTTTTCAGTAAAGCGCCAATGACACAGAAGGATTTAGGTTTGTGCAGTGAGGCGATACCCAAACTCTTGTTTGTAGTTTGTAGTTATTTTTATCCGATTCAAACTTGATTTGCATATTCAATTTAAGTCTCACTCGTTTTAAGATTTATTTATTCTTTTATATTAATATGTATTGTATGTTTGTTCGCATTGATTGTATATTTAATTACTGTTTGTTTTAAGTTTCATTTATTCTTTAATAGCAAAATATTTTTTTTCGTTTTAAACTTGATTTTCATATTTAATCTAAGCATTACTCGCTTTATGATTTATTTATTCATTTATGTTATTACCTGCTGTATGTTTTTGCCCTGATTGTTCATTTAATTTCGGTCTGTTTTGGGTCTTATTTATTCTTTAATAGTACTTTCCGGTCGTGTTGATTTTTAAATTTAACATGTTTTTGTATATCAGGAGCTTAAGTTTAAAATGGCCTTTACTTTTATTTTAAAAAATTATTTTTGGGTAAGTTTTTTTTTTAATTAATTATATGAAAAAACTGTCTTTGTCAAGGCTGACTATGTCAATTTTTAACCAATGTTGTTTTTTTCTATTACGCCAAGAAATCACGATTAACCGCCGAATTTTGTGCGATTTTTATCAAGAATGAATAAATTAAGCATTCGAATTTGTCAGTTCATTGTTACTTTTGGTTCCCATAGTCTCCGAAGAAAGGGCTGTAGGTTACTTAATTTACCCATTGTTCACTGTTAGCCTAGTATTTGTTATGAGCATTTTTGTCGGAGGCGGGGGGGGGTTCTACGGGAAGAGTTTTACACGGGAAGGAAAGTTTCTAGGGCAACTTTACAGGAGAAACTAGGGGGAAAACCCCCCCAGCAAAAAAAATCCTGGCAGTGTTGCTTCTACATTAAATGTAATTATATTTTTTTGTGACGTAGAGGGCGAAAGCCACATCTTTTTTTACAACAACAAAAACAATCTTACAGCTACAGCCTAGCGAAATAAATTTGATCAGGTTTGTTTTGTTTTATTTTGCTCATTTGTGATTGTTTCAGTGCCTCGGGACATTATCCTGCTTTTAAGCAATATTTAACTGAGGTTTTTGTGTTGATAAAGAAAAAAAATCAGCATATCAGAGAACCCTACTGTAGAGGTTTCAAGCTCCTATATACAAAAACGTTAAATTTTGTATTGTTGGCCAGAAGAAATATCACGGATTCGCGGTTATTTGTTGTTGTTTTTATCCCACGGGTGATCATATCAAACCAGTGATCCTAGAAGATCAGGAAAGGGCTCATTTGATCAGAAATCAAAAGTCCTTGTCCTTTTTAAGTGACTAAAAAATACCCCTTTTCCCCCTAGTCATCAGATCAAAAGAGAAAGGGCTGTAAGCACTAAGTTAAGCAATTGAACCATTGCTCACATATAGTATTTGGTATTGGGAAATGTACGGAAATGTGCGATCGTTTGATTTTTGGGGAGGAGGAACTTTTTCCGGGGGGGGGGGGGTCCATGGGGAGTTTTCTGGGGCGATTAAAGCTTCAGGAAAAATTTCCCATGAGAAACTTTACTCGGATGGAAGGGTATTTCATGGTAGTATTTGAAAAACGATCGAAAATTTAATATAGAAAAACAAGTTTTATCAACTAAAAGTAAAGAGCGATGTTAAAACTAAAAACGAACGGAAATTGTTCCGGATATGGAAGGGGCTGCCTCGTCCTCAATAACCCCATCTTTTCGCTAAAGTTTGATTTTTTGTCACAAACTTTTCAAGGACGACTCCTGAAACAGAAGAACCGTTTAATTAGAATATGAACCTTTTTGAAGTAGTAAAAAACTTTAGTGTAAAGGCAAAGAGCTGGGTATTGAGGAGGGGGTAGCCCCTTTCATATACGGAAGAATTTCTGTTCGTTTTAGGTTTTAATGTTGCTCCTTACTTTCAGTTGAAAAAATTTGTTTTATTTTATTTAATTCTTGTTAAACGAAAGATAAATGGGGTCGTCTTAACTCCCATAATTAGCAAAGTAGCACCGGAAGACATGTGAGTCTAAAAATATATTTCAAGTCTCAAACTTGTTAAAGTTCAGGGTTAGGTAAAAAAAAAAAAAAAAAAAAAAAGTTATGGTTGCCATAGTTATTATATTTGGCAACGAACAAATAATTAAGAAATGGATATACCCGGAAAACCAAATGATTATTATTAGTATTTGCTTATCTAAAAGATCGTCTGTGCTGAATTTCTGTTACTTGGTCCCTTGATTTAGGTAGGATAGAGCCCTTTTTAAGTATTAAATATATTAGATTGAAAAGATTTAAAATTTTTAGTACAACAGTTCATTTTTGCTATAAAAAAAAAACAAAAACAAAAAAAAACAGGTATTTGGAATATCCAATTCAAGACAGATTAAATAAGAAAAACAAGTTTTTTATCTACTGAAAGTATGGAGCAACATTAAAACTTAATCCGCTCCCGTCCGTAGAAAATCCCCCTGTGAATAATTCCTTCATAGAAAGTTCCTCCAGCGTAAAATACTTCCGCCAGGAAATTATTCCCGAACAATTCCATCCTCGCTTCGAATTCCCCCAGAAAATTTCTTGCTTACGATTCCACCTGAAAAATACTCCTTAGCATACTTTCATTTGAAGAAAGATGTGTTTTTATTTAATTTCTGATACTCTTTAAGGTCATGGGGGAATCCCCTCTGCGTGGAAAATATTTCCCGGAAATTTAACTCCCCCTATGGAAAGTTTTTCCCGCAGAAAATTTCCCCATGGAAAATTTCTCCTCGTGCTATTTCTCCCATGGAGATTCCCCCCCCCCCCTTGCGTAAAAATCTTCCAGAAGATTCCGACT
Source organism: Artemia sp. Qi Xiang Cuo (assembly GCF_049724085.1). Lineage (NCBI taxonomy): Eukaryota > Metazoa > Arthropoda > Branchiopoda > Anostraca > Artemiidae > Artemia > Artemia sp. Qi Xiang Cuo. Next base: position 21,159,982 of record NC_142814.1, on the reverse strand, counting down.
CCGCTGAAAATTTCCCCCGGACAATTCCTTCAAAGTATATACAGATGTAAAATGGTGTCGCCAACGAGGAAGTAAGACAAATAAAACGAACTTTATATACGAACTCTGGCAAATTCCCCGTGTAAAATTTCCGGTGGAAAGTCCACACTCAGAAACTGCCATCCCAAAAGGAAATTCTCCCCGTCGAAAATCCATCCCCAGAATATTTCCTCACCCCTGAAAAATGTCGGTACACTTCCCTGTAGCAAATACTATATGTGAACAATGGGAAAATTTCATAACTTGTGGCCCTTCCTCCAGTGGTTTGGGGGGGGGGGTCAGATCATCTTCAAAGACGTAGTTATTGTACTTTTCAACTACATTGAACAAAACGACTATCTCGAAACTTTGATCAGACTATTTTTTGGAAAAAAGGGTGTGGAAGAGGGTTAGTTGCCCTCCTTTTTTTTTAACTTAAAAAGGGCAGTAGAACTTTTAATTTCCGTTTTGATGAGCCTCTCGCGATATTTTAGGACAACTGGCTTAACGCGATCACCCCTGGAAAAAAAATTAAATAAACACGCATCCGTGATCTTCTGGCAAAAAAAAAATACATAATTCCACATTTATACAGATAGGAGCTTGGAACTTCTACAGTAGGGTTCTCTGATACGCTGTTTCTTGCGTTTTTTGAAAATCCGAAAAAAAAATTCAGGCTCGTAGCCTTTGATGGATAACATTGAACATAATGAATATTAGCCTAATTTTAACATCTAATTTTAATTTTTAAATCGTCATTTTAACAAATGATAACAAACAGGGTAAAGATGTATTAGCCCCTTTGGTTTTAATTTTTTGTTGGAGTGATCACCCGCTTTCAAAATCGTATACACCATGTGTCGGAAAACCTGGGGCTGCTTCGGAGACGCAGCGATGCTGTGGTGATTGAGAGTAGGCAACCTCTTGCTTTCTTATGATTTGACTTGTAAAAGTTGGTCAATGTCAAGTCAGACTGAAGTCAAATTCACAAGATGTCAATTGCTTTTGCGGTAAACAAAAAAGAAGATGGGGCAACGTGGCCTTTATCAGTAATTCTCAAACTTTTTTTTCAACTGCACTACCTAGAATAACGGAAATTGCGCGGACCCAAGGCTGTCAACAGGGGCTGGGTTTACTGGGTTTGAATTGAATTGAATGAGAATTGAATGAGCCTTTGAATTTCAAATCGAATGAGCCTTTTTTCAAGTTTTTACGACAAAGATTTTAATAAAAACCTTATATGCCCCCAGGGAAAAACTTATAACCCTTGCCCTGAAGACTGTGGGGGGAGTGTCTTGCTCAAAGGTATAATTTCCTGAACTTTGAACTGCGTGGAACAAAATGGATATTTGAAATCATCATAGTAAGCCGATTCTTTTGATATATCTATTGATATAAAAATTCGTTTTTTAGAGTTTTGTTATTGATCGGCGTCACCCCTTACGTTCAGTTCGTTACCAGGAAATGTTTGGCAGGGGCGTCCCGAGGGGACGGGGTGAGGTGCACAGTCCCCCCAACTTTTTTGGCATTTGGTAGAATTTTCGCCGAAGGCGAAAACTTCGGCAGAAATTTTGCAAAATTACTTATTTCAACATAAAATTCGGAATAAATCAGGTAGCGATTCGTTAAAATTTTTGAAAATCGCCCCCCCCCCCCAATGAACTGAGGCTCGGGACGCCCCTGCTGTTTGGTAGACATTCAAGTTTGAAGATGTGAATTCTGGTTTTGTAAACTTACTTGTTTTCGGCAAAAGGCTCAATAAAAAAAACAGATATATTTTTAGGTGTTATTTTGTATACAATTATACAGTTTCATTCAACTCCAGCTATAATTACATCCATTTTTATTGGACTTGGGATTATATTCTGTGGATGCGCCATGGTTCATAATGTTTTTATCTGGCAAAGGGTAAGTTTTGCTCCTTTTCAATTGTAAAAATATAAAAGGTAATAATACAAATGATAAAGTTTATATCGCTAAGAAATGCCAGTACATTAGACCTAAGCCGGGTTATTTGGGGAGGGAGAGGGCTCGTCGGAAATGGTGACAAAACATGTCACTATAGAAGAACTACGAGATATTGGGGAACATTTCGGGTAAGTTTTTCGTTATTCATGTTATTGACTTATGGATGAAGTAAATATACCGCTCGATGCCTTTTTATGTTCTTTCCAAATATAATAATCATTTTTATCAGAAATGAATTTTACCCCCCACCCTATATATACCAATTTAGGGTATATATTTGCACATTAGGGGGGAGTTCAAACTTACTTCTGATTTACATAAGAAATAAAATTTGCCCTCCCCCCCTTAATTTGCAAATATATACCCTGAATTGGTATATATAGGGTTGGGGGTAAAATCCATTTCCGGCAAAAATGATTATTATGTTTGGAAAGAACATAAAAAGGCATCGAGCGGTATGCTTACTTTATTCATAAGTCAATAACATGAATAACGAAAAATTTACCACATTTCGTATGAAATCTAAGAAAAAATGGTTATTTGACATCTGTGACCTCTTGACACAAAAGCTGGTAAGCGTGTTCCTTTCGTGGATTTGAGCATCCAATAAAGAGAAGCCTGTATTTACCCCCCCCCCCCTAGCTTAGTCTAAAGTAGTAAAATTTACTTAATTAACTCAAGTTTGCGTAAATTAAACTTGCTCCTATCGTGAGTTTATCGGATCAACCTATTTTACGCCCCCCCCTAAAAATTTTCTTATCGGATCAACCTATTTTGCCCCCCCCCCCTAAACATGTCACTATGGAAGAACTTCGAGGCATTGGGGAACATTTCGTATGAAATCTAAGAAAAAATGGTCATTTGACACCTGTGACCTCTTGACACAAAAGTTGGTAAGCGTGTTCCTTTCGTGGATTTAAGTATCCAATGAAGAGAAAACACGACTACTATTTAAAGACTTAAAATGCAAACAAATGCAACAATAGAAAACAAAAAAGAGAAATATTAAAATAGAAAAAATATGAGATACAGGCTCGCCGGAACTAAATAGGCTACAGAGGCTCACCTTTTCAACATAGTGGCGTCAATATCGGGGCTCAGTGAGGCATATGTAGCGCAAAGGTAGAGTAGTAATCTTAGCATTACTAAAGAGATGTCCACCGATTTAAAGTCTTTCTGTGTCGAAAACATTAGCGAAATCACCAAAATTTTATCGATGATGAAGAAAAATAAGTACAAAGCAATCCAAGATCCCGTCGTCTATTCTAGTAGATTTATTTAAAAAAAAAAAAAAATCAGAAACAGAAGTTTTTTTTTTAAAGTGAAGAGCTCCATTGAAACCTAAGACAAGAAAGAACAAATTCCTTGATTAAAAAGGAGCCCAAAAAATAGCCCTATTGCAGTTCAGCTGGAGATGAAACCTATGAAGGTCATTTTGAAGCTGATTGGAGAGACGAAATCTAAGGCCCCGTTTTGTGCATCCCAAGTCTTTTAGTCTTATGATCTGGATTGATCAAACGAATTCAAAGTCAAGCATCTGAGCTGAACAGAAGTATTACAAGGCTTAGGTGATCGTAAAAAAGTTTCGACCCATTCTCGCTACGGATATAAATTTCATTCTTTTAAGAAAACATATCATTGCTTTTTCTGGCGAACCAGTAGGAGACAAAAATGTTTTGCACCCTTATGTGTTTCCATAAACATGATATTCTGACTCCCCCTCTTTCACATAAAAAAAACTGGGAGTTTCAAATCGATCCCTCCGGTCGTCCTCGGGGTATTGAAAATACGCTATTTCGATAGCCTGGGAGAGTATATTGTCTATTGATTTGCCTTACTGTTCAGCCATGAGTTGATTCAAAGTTCCAATTTGGCAAATATTTTGAAAACTTGATGGATCCGAGACTGCCATTTCTTACCCCCTACATCTCCTCCCTCCGAACACAAAACACGTAAGCCCTTGGCTCTTCCCTCGCCCCTACACTCCAAAAGTTTCCGTTCAATCCCGACCTGTCGTTCCCAAGATGTTACAGATATATCATCTTGATAATTTTTTTTTATTTATCTACACGCCTCCCCCCAACTCAAAATACAAGATCCACTTGCCCCCCTAGCTCAAAGTACAAGATGTACTTGACCCTCCAACTCTCCCTTAAAATTTCAAAGCAATCCCTAAGCCGTTCCTGAGATAATACAAATACGCTATTTTGATGACCTGGGTGCTCATGGTTTCTTTCGTTCTACATCGCTACTTCACCGGATCTAGTCTGATAGGGACTCATAGTGCTAACAGTTTAATTGACCGGCGACAAAATATGTTTAGCCCCTTGCCCATACAAATTTTGAATTTTCTTCTGGCCACCCCCTCTTCCTTCTCCTACACCACCTTAAACTTTTAGATCCATCTCATGATCCGTTCCTGAGATACTGCTGATTTTTTTTTTATAGTCTGAATGCACATAAATTCTTTTGATATGCCTTGACCCTCTCCCCCAGTCCATAGTTCAATGTTCATCTGTCCCCCTCCCCCTCCCCTCAACGATCCCGGAAAGTTTCAACGTAGTGCCCCAAGCTTTTCCTGATTTATTTTACATACACCATTTAGATAACCTAGTGGCAACGCATAGTGTCTTTTGAAATATCTTACACCTTAATTGTACGCAGATTATCAATCCTATAGTAGCTTATAGTTCAAGAATGCTTTGGCGGTTCAGAAACTAAAAAACTCTTGCCTTTCCCCTGTTCTGACATAATATTTGAATTCCCCTTGCCCCACCCTTCCCCTTCCTCTCTCTGACGGTACCTGACAGTTTTAGCTTCATCCTCAAGCCGTTGCCGAGATATGCCAGATATGCTATTCCGACGGGGAAGGCGCCAGGACATCGACACGTCAGGACCACTACTATCAGGACATCGGCAAAATCCGTCATAACATCGACAAAAAATCCGTCCGAACATCGACACGTCAGGACATTGACGGTCACAATCACTATACGTCAGAACTCCGACAGTCATAACATCGACACGTCAGTTCATCGACAGTCACAACTGCTACCGGTCTGAACGTCGACAGTCATGACATCGACATGTCAGTTCATCGACAGTCGCAATCGCTACCCGTCAGAACGTCGACAGTCATAACATCGACACATCATAACATCAATTTTTTTTCGTAACGAAAATCCGTCAGAACCACTAACCATCAGAACGTCGACGGTCATAACATCGACGCGTCATAACATCTAAAAAAAAATTTCATAACGAAAATCCGTCAGAACCACTAACCGTCAGAACGTCGACAGTCATAACATCGACACGTCATAACATCTGAAATTTCAAAACTTTAGTTTTTTGGAGTTTAGGGGGGGAAAGGTACCTAGGGTAGGTTAGGTTACGTATTTAATATATGCTATGCTTTACCCCACGCCCCTGATGTGCAAATATATAGCCGAAATTTGTTTCTGAACTATTATATTCTTATTACTATTATATAAACTTATATTTTTTTCATAACGAAAATCTATCAGAACCACTAACCGTCAGAACGTCGACAGTCATAACATCGACAAGTCATAACATCAATTTTTTTCTAGATGACGTTTCGATGTTATGACTAGCTATGTACTGATGGGTAGCCCTTGTGACTGTCGATGAACTGACGTGTCGATGTTATGACTATTGATGTTCTGACAGGTAGCAATTGTGACTGTCGATGAACTGACGTGTCGATGTTCTGACGTATAGTGATTGTGACTGCCAATGTCCTGAAGTGTCGATGTTCTGACGGATTTTTTGTCGATATTATGACGGATTTTGTCGATGTCCTGACAGTAGTGGTCCTGACGTGTCGATGTCATAATATCGACACGTCATAACATCTAAAAAAAATTTCATGACGAAAATCCGTCAGAACCACTAACCGTCAGAACGTCGACAGTCATAACATCGCACGTCATACCATCTAAAAAAATTTTAGATGTTATGACGTGTCGATGTTATGACTGTCGATGAACTGACGTGTCGATGTTATGACTGTCGACGTTCTGACGGGTAGCGATTGTGACTGTCGATGAACTGACGTGTCGATATTACGCCTCCTGATGTTCTGACGGGTAGCAATTGTGACTGTCGATGTCCAGAGGTGTCGATGTTATGACTGTCAATGTCCTGACAGATTTTCCTTGTCGAAGAAATAACGTTTAGTGCTTGTGACGGTTTGATGAAACGGTAGCATCCCTTCCGATGCCCTGGATATGTGAATTATATTTTGATCTGCCTGTCCTCATTCCCAAGTCAAGATTTGAGATCCACTTGACTTCCCCCTTTCCTTGCTGAAAAACATAAAAGCTTGATCTTGATTTCCCAAATCATTCCCTAAACTGCTGATATTAAAAAAAAAAAAAAAATAATAAAACGGACGCGCATGGACTATTTTGATTTATTCAGGTACCCCAGTTGTTTCCAGATAATGCTCTTGTAAAGTTTTGGAACCTTAGCTTAGCAAACGCTCCCTAAGAGCCTTTCTAATAAAATCCATCTGTGAACATTGGCTAATTTACATAATTTAAGACCATTGCACCTGGGGTTTTGAGGGATATGTTGACCCTGGAAGTGTACCCAATAGGCCTTTCAATGTTTCTGAACAAATTGACTCTCAAAATTTGGATCTTACGTCATTATACTGGCGGGGAGGTGGGCTGGGTAGCGGAAAAGGGCACGTGAGGGAGACTGGCTGCCCTCAAATCACTCCCAGTCCCTTAAAACGGTTTGAGGATTCAATCGGACGAGCTTTCTCCGAACTTTCTACGACGGCCTCTTCCATACGAAGTGACCGGGAAAAAATAAATAAATAAATTATACATTGAAGGTATATGGCTCTTTTTTTTAAGCAGTGTTACTACACTGCCTCCGACCTAGTTTTGAATCAAAGTTTCGGTTATTTGCCACAAGGATTATCGTAAAACATGCAATAACATTCTCTTTTTCTTTTGGTTCAATTCAGGGCTGCCATTATTAATTTAACAATATCCTAAGATTGCTTTCCAAAAGATTTCTTTTCATATATATATATATATATATATATATATATATATATATATATATATATATATATATATATATATATATATATATATATATATATATATATATATATATATATACTTAATGTACTTTGATATACTTAATATAAAGAATAGCCTTAGTATTTGTCTTCTGTAATGCAAAAAAAAGTATGAATAATGAAATTTTGAATGGTCGTAAAACTGAAACTAAAGATTTATGACCAAAAAATGTACAATTGTTGTAAGTTATTATTATTATTTTTTTTCAAAATAGGAGACCATGTTTACCATGGCCTAGTCGATCTAATATGATGAAACTGTAAAAAGGCCAAATTTGGGAGGTGGTAGGCCTGAGGACAATTTTATCCTTCTTCGAGTTTGTGCCTGATTAAGATCAAAGTCATTTGACCCATATAAAAATGCATTGGGATATCTGTATAAGTATCATTCAACTTTCAGGCAAATCGTATAGACAAAGAGACAACACTGCTATCAAATGTTTCTAATTCATTGTTCATCAAGTCTATATAGCCCAGAGGAGTCACTCTTGCAAGAATTTATTTCTTGAAATGAGGATGACTTTGTCAAAAGAGCAGAAACAGGCGGGTTGTGTGATAGTGCTTAGAAATTATGGGTAGATCGTAGTAACTGCGATGAATCGTGGAAGGACTTCTCCTAGTGGTTGTGCTTAGGCAGATGTCTCTATCTTTTGGGATGGCTCTGCCACCGCAATGAAAAAAAAGTCCCTATCTAATTTTCGTGACATCAACCGAAGTATAATTGTCATTTAAGACTGTAAGCGTGATCTAAGGTTTTCCTTACTTGACCAAATCCTTTAGTTAAATAAATGAATAATGTCATCTAATTAATAGTTGTGTCTACTTCTTTTTTTATTGTCTGTACCTTCCTTTTTTAGAACTCTTGGACTTTTTACTATAAATTCAATAGTAAGGCTTATTCTGTTCATATCCAAATTTCATATTTCTTAATTTAACGCTCTTGGCTCAGATTATTATTTCCCCATTAATGAAGCAACAAGTGCGAAAGTTTAGATTTTCTGCGCATCAACCCATAGACCTTCTAAAAAAAAAAAAAAGACGGAACAGAAACATTTCCCATCAAATATATTATCTATCCATATTATTGGCAAGTATATGTAACTTTACAGAAAACCCGTTTATAGGAACCTCATTTATTTTTATATACGAATATACCAAAGAGTAAAACCAATTAACAAGCCCGGCTATCTCAGTAGTTTCCGACTCCTATTCTTGGATTCGTGGGCTTGAACTCGCCTTTGACTTTTTTCGTTGATAAAAACCACAGTTTATAGAATTAGCAGTATGATCATTCTCTATCTCTCCCATTATAAAAACCCGGACAGGGGTGCGAGTGCTCCGGAGAACGTTTTTGCAGATAGAAACATAGGCGTTATCAGATCTTTTCGCGGGTAGACAAGTCAGATTTCTCTTGGACACGAAACAAATGGAAACCCGCTATTACGAATAATGCACTTGGTAACCATTTCTCAGTGATTGACGATAACAGACTAATCCGCTAAGGCAGAAACAAGTGGGAGGAGCTTTTTGTTCGCACCGAGACCGAAGACCAGAAATTATCTGCGATAAGCTTACTGTCTATAAACTGTGATAAAAACTAAAATATTGAGAATGTAATCCTCTTCGGGTAAAAGTTGCATTTGTAGAGTAAAAATACAATAGTAGACCATTTTACCAGTGAAGATGGATAAAAAACTCAACTATAGGTGAGGAGATCTTTCTTTTCATGAATGGGTATTTCTAGGTCATGTCCAAGCCATATTATAGTCATAACTGTTGATAACAAAAATCCAAGATTAATGACTATCATGGTTCTTTAAGGATTATAGCGTCACATTTGTATTACATAAGATAAACTGCTGTCCCAGGCTTCCATGTTTTCTATTTTAAGAAATTATACCTTAAATCATAAATCTGATTTGTCAGTCACAAATTGTATGCTTGAAAGTAGTCAGAAAGTGCTTAAAACTGGTCAACTCGAGAAATTGCGAACGAAATGCGTAATTTGAGCTGTAGGCTGGCGTAATTTTCACTTTATGGACAAGGGCGGCTTGCAATGTGGCCCTTGCATTGTAGATATAATCTACCCTGTTTTATTAGATGGATGGGGAATCGAGTTGAAACTTTTAGGGTCAGACTGGAGGACATACGCATTGGGAGCCCAAGGGCTAGAGCCCCCCATGAAATCCTAAATTGTCGCAAATTTCTGTGCAGTTCTAATTCAATAATTATAACTATTATAGAATTATTATATAAAATTTACAAAACATTATGAATATTATGTATAACAAATATAATATTATAAAATATATAAACTGTATAAAAATATTATATAAAATGTAATTACGATATAAAATTATCAGAGACAACGCTTAAGCGTTAAAGTGATCAGGGGGCAACCACCACCCACTCCTAATTCCTTTTCCCCCAAATAGTCCGAAAGTCAAATAACTATGTCTGCGGGTTTGACACCCCCAGCCCCTGGGGCAAGGGCTATAAGTTATGGTATTTGCCATTGTTAACATGCTGTATAATGTTTTTATGGAAGGTAAGGACTTAAAAACCTTGGAGAGGGCTCATCCAATTAGAAATCGAAAGTTTTAGTTCCTTTTTTAGGAGTCAAACGTGATCAGAGGTTAACCACCCCCCCCCCCCTGCCTCATGCCATTTTTTGTCATTACTATTTTTTCAAAATAGCCCAAAAGTCAAATAAGGATAACCCAGTTGTTGACAAATTCCCCACAGCCCCTGGGCAAGGACTGTAACTTATGCAAGATGCCCTTTATTACGTATAATTTTTTTTGGGAAAAGGTGGTCATATAAATTTTGGAAGGGGCTCCCTCAATTAGAAATCAAAAGTTCTTGTTAATTTTTTTTTAACTTCTTGAGTCCAAAGCGATCAAATGGCAGCCAGCCCCCCCCCCCCCATGCCCCCTTTTCCCCAAACGTGTCCGATCAAAATTTTGAGATAGCTATTTTTTTGAAAAGTCAAAAGGCCTTATAACTGTGCTTCCGGGGTTGAAACCACCCCAGCCCCCTGGGCAAGGGCTGTAAGTCATGCAAGTTGCTTATTGTTAACATATAAGGTTTTATGGAAGGGGTATTCGTATAAACTTCGATTGGACATCGAAAGTTTTAGTGCCCTTGTTAAGAGCTAAAAGTGATCAAAAAGCAGCCAGCCCCCTACGCCCTTCCCCCCGCCAAATGTATCAGATCAAAATTTTGAGATAGCCGTTTTGTTCAAAATAGTTCAAAAGTCAAAAAAACTATGCCTTGGGTTCTGACAACCTCCTCCAGAGGACAGAGGGGGCACTTGCCTCGGGTGCAGAAATTTTAGGGGCGCAAAATTCTAAACAGATAATCTAGCGGGTGTAATCATTTTGTAATTTTTTTCTTAATTTTATTAATAAAGTAGAGGACGCAGTTAATAAATGAAAATAATTAATAAATCAATAATTAATTAAAAAAAAATAAAAAAAATAATGAAATAATAATATTTAAAATATTAAATTTAAATAATTAATAATAATTAAACAATTTAATAATTTAAACGAGAAATTCAAAAATAAATTATTAATTAATTTATAAATTAAAAATAATTCTGTTTATGGATGAAAATTTTGTTAAAATTTGGGCTGAAAATTTTGTTGGAGACAGGGGATGGGGGGGGGGGCTAATCAAGATTTTGCCTCGGGCGTAAGAAAGGCCTGAACCGCCACTGCTAGGAACGACTGAGGGGTATTAAGTTGAAAATTTCAAGGTATGTTGAAGAGATTTTCAGGGTAACCAGTCCCCTCCTAATTGTTCTTTTTAGGTGTCTCCCCCCCCCCCCCTGCTCGACACTGATCGAAATTTTGGAATTGTCCTTTTGTTTAAACTTGTCGAAAGGTCTAATAGCTATACTTTCAGGAATGTCATACCCCCATAGACCCGGGGCAAGGATTGTAAATTGTGCAATTTGTTTATTTTTCGAATGCATGATTTATCATTAGGAAAGGGGGGAATGTTAGATCCTGAATCTTTCCAAAAAAGTTTCAATGTCCCAATGCCTCAATAAGGGCATTGAGGCCAAATTTCGAGAAACGTTGGGTATGTTTTTTTTTTTTTTCAGGAGCATAATTTTATTTAGACATAAACAACAGAAAAACAAACGCCAAGGAACCAATGTTGATCTAAATCAAAAGAAAGTATATGTATCCAAGTTATCAAAAAGGCTTATCTGCAATATCTTAGGAACAGATAAGGGTATTAACTTGAAACGCTACGACTACTGCTGCTATTGGGGCCGTAAATGAGACTGGTTTTCACTGCAGCTGTGACTACTTCCAACTGCGACAACTTGCAACTCTGATAGCGACTGCTTGCAACTGCTGCTACATCTATTTATAACTACTTTCAGGGAATGTTAAGGGGGATGTTGAACTTTGAAACTTTAATCTTGAAAAGAATACTACTTTGATGTTTTTGATACTTTGAGGATACTTGATGTTGAAAAAAAAGTGATGTTGAAATGGGGAATGTTTAAAAGCTTGAAATTTTGGCAATCAAAAATGCAGAGATTAATTGAAAAAAAAAACTTTCCTAAAAAGAAGTGTTTCAAAGAACAGTAAAGAGCCATATATAAACCCATCATTCCTCGTGCTTGAATAGTTGCTTTGGGCCCTAAAACAGTTTTCAGTTCGAACACATTATAGTTCAAGGTATACAGTTCAAACAACAAGTTTTAGATTTTTAGCGAGAGGTATGTGCTAAATCTCACTCCCCCCCCCCCCTGTTTGAATGATCATTTTCAGTAAAATCCCAAAATTAGTACAAGCAGCTGGTGAGAAACATAAATACCCCATTTAACCCGGAAACATGTCAAATATTTGAACTTAAAAGTAACGCTTTTTTTTCTTCTTTTTTTTTTTTTTTAGTTTGGTACTGCTTAAATTATTAATGTTGTTTAAATTAAGCGGGTGATAAGTTATAACTCGAGACGAATATTCATTATAATATGTGACTCCCTTTGTAGCGGATAATAAATGTGAGAAGGCAACTACAGCTGCTAATGACTCATCGTAGTACCAAGCCGCCTGAGGCCTATGCAGCTGCTCGTGCTCCTTTTCATTCTTATAGGTAGAGCTTCTACCTATCTACCTATATAGGTAGAGCTTCTACCTATCTACCTATAGGTAGAGCTTCGCTCTACCTATAGGTAGATAGCTTCTATAGGTAGAGCTTCGCTCTTTGCTCCCTCCCATGAAGTTCTTAATTCCTTTAAATAATTTTTATAGCCCCTTCATATCCCATTCGATTTCGTACTGCTTTGTTGGGCTGCAACCAGATTGTGAAAAAGCGCGATTTTGAGTGATTAATCATCCTTCATCATCTGCAATATGTGATCTAACTTAACATAATGTTCAGCCCAGTGCCTAATATTGTTTGTTCTTAAATGGATCTTATGGAAAATATCTGGCATATCTTCTTCATATTTTTGTGAATTTGACGCATCAGACGCATCATGTGAAGGATGACTTTAGAACTGTCATTACCGAAGACTATTGCATCCTAATCTAATTCTAAGACTTATCTTCCTTTTCTTCCAATCATTTCCAGCTCTGATAGAGCTTCTAGTCTTAGAATCTAGTACTAGAATCTAGTGGCTTGCGTATTCCGCTTTTTATACGCTTTTCTTTAATTTTTTCTGTTAAGCTCAAAGATAAAATCTTGTGCGTGTTTTGTAAATATATATTTCATTCATTCTATATGGTCTGAGCATTGTATATAGATAATATTATTTATATACAGTGGGTCCGAGTGAGCAGAAATTCTGTACACGCATGGATATATTAATCATTTACAACTTGATGACATGGAACAAACTAGTTCACTAATCTTAATAAAGGCTATATTTTTATATAGGCTTTTATATGCTGTAAGTTGACTAATTACCCGGTTACAGCTAATGATTAGATAATTGATTCTTTAGGGGGGGGTGCTTAAGGGAAGTTAGAAGATCTTTGTATATTTATAAAGTATAGACTATATGAAACTTTTGCAAGAATGATGGGCTAAAACTAGCTAGGCTACGACAATTATCAAAGAGTAAAATAAAAAGTTTCAAAAAGTTTATTTTTAAATTTTTTATTTACGAAGACACTAAAAAGTAAAAAAAGTTGTTTTTTCCAGTTAGCTGGAGTAATTCAATATAATTAATCCTAGAAATTAAATTGCATGACCAAAAAAAGAAATCAAAATGCTCAATTATTCAAAGTTTTACTATTCTTTCTAAGGATTCTGAACTAGGTGAAAGTATTGAAATTGGCTGATAATTATTAGCATGTTTTATTCCTCTATTTATATAAGGCAAGCAATTTTATATATGTCTGAAGAGATCTATAGATAACTTATATAGTTTTATAAAGCCATACAAAAACGGTACCAAATGAACTACGAAAAAAAAAGTAAAAAAGAAGAATAACTGGCACAAAGGGTAACATGCATAATATCGTTAAATATAAAAAGTATGATTTTTTTAAGGGAATATTTTTTTCCTTCAAAGAAAAAAAAATATAAATCAAAGATGAAAAAAAAAAAAAAAAAAACGGTCAAACCAATATATACACAATTGTTACTCTATGTCAGACCACAGTAGTAGAAAATATTCGTAATTAGGTACCTCTATGAGAACATCAAAGTAACTGGCAAAAATAATAAAATAAGTATTGTATTAATACTTATTAGTATTAATAATAAAAAGCACTAAAGCATAGTGCTTTTATGTTCTCATACAAGTACCTAGTTGTGAATATTTTCTACTACTCTGGTCTGACATGGAGTAGCAATTATATTTATACTCGTTTGATCGTTTTATTTATTTTTTTTCTTTGATGTATATTTTTTTTTCTCTTTTAATTGTTATGTGCTAGATTATGTATGTCGAACGCTGAAGACGTGTTTGATAGAGGTGAAAGATTCGTATGGTGCTTTTTTTTCTTCTTATTTCCCATAGACCCGTTGTTTTCTCAAGATTTCTTTCTTAGTTTCATTTCGGCTATAAATATTCCATTCACAACTTTACCCTATTTTCAGGAGCAGTCAAGAGTTACACGAAGTCCGTCCCAAACTGGATCTCCCCATTTTGGGCATGAATATGACGACACTATTCTTAGCCGAAAGATGGGTTCTCCACTTGACCCTGCTATGACTAATGGAATACCTCCTGCCACCCTGGACTTAAGTGTTATTGCCCCTGCTGCGCACGAGCTTTCAACACTTGTCTAATCACATGAGTAATAGTCAAAAGTAATTTCGCCAGAATTTATTATATTTATCAGTCTTGCCCTCCCCCCCACCACTCTCTTGTCTGCATATTTTGTTCCTTGCTTTTCTTAAAATGGCCATAGAGCCTGTTGGACGACAAGCATTAAAAACTATGTGAGGACTAAAACTCCTGTGAGGACTAAAGGAAAATATGTTGCCCACTTCCCCAAACACGAAATTACATGTTTATATTACCGGATGGCAGAGCCGATTCATGATGGCTCTACTAAATGAAGATGGCAATTACTGTTGTGTTTTTTGATGATTTATTTTCTTCAAGTCTAAGGTACATAGGATAGGCCTACATATAAGTCAGCCTTAAAGTATAGAAAATTTCTTAAAATGACGGGTGTGGTAACAAACAAAATAATCCAGCTATAAAATCTTAAAATTTTGTAATGTGTAGGCACTTCAAGAAATATTGTCTATTTGTCACAACGTTTTACGATTCTTGGAAATATTTCAAAATATACTGGAATTCTTCACCAGCGCTACCTATTTTAAGCAAGAGCTTTTTTTCGGAATTTCTCAAAAAATTCTAGAGGGTTTTGTGGCAAACAATTTGTATACTGCAACGTATTTCAAAATATATTTAAAAAAAAAATTATTTAAAAAAAAATTATTTATTTCAAAATATTATTATTTCAAAAAATATTTATTTCAAAAAATATATATATTTCAAAATATACTAGAAATCTTCACCAGTGCTACCTATTTTAAGCAAGAGCCTTTTTTCGGAATTTCTCAAAAAATTCTAGAGGGTTTGGTGGCAAACAAACTGTATACTGCAACTTACAATACATATGTATTAGAAAATATATTTTTGGATTTTCAAAGGAGTTTTTTACTGATTATTCCATGAAAACTGAATTTTACAGTCTGCCCTGCCCTCTAGACATTTTGCACAAACACACGCCCCCTGGACTTTGACAAATACCCCCTTCGAGTATTTTAATTAGAATAGACCAAAAAAATTCTTCATTTGAAAAATTCTTGCCCCCTCCCTACTTTTTTTGTGAATTGGCACCCTGTGTTGAAACTGTATTGTATTTTGATCCGAAAATTTCAGAGAAAGTGACAGAGCAAGAGATAAGTTAAAAGCTGTCTGTTGCTGCAGTTTTGCTGTGGAATCTTTCGTCGAAAAAATACAAAAGCAAGACAACAGACTGCCATCTTCATTTGCTGTAAGGTACTTTCAGTAAAAGGAAAAAAAAATGATGAAATTCAACAAGGATATAAGACTTAGTAGAGCTAACCTTTTTTTCTTTCTTTTTTTATAGAGCAACATGAAATCATGAATTTAAGTGTACTTGGTCCAGATTCAGTTTTTATTTTCTTTAGAAAATACCTAACTGAATTATTTATATAGTTTAGTAGCTATTTGCATTTTGAAATGTGATGTTTTTTTATGTGTTCATAATTAAAAAATTTTTCGCAGTTCAACAGGAAAATAACAATGTTAGCTAAGAGTTTCTGTCAGCTATTGGAAACAGATGTATTATCCACCAAAAATTGTTAGATAACAATTCTCAGAAACTGATTAATTGAACAGTAAATTTTAGAAAAAGAATACAATCTACTAGTCTGCTCTTTCTGAAGATATTTGTAAAAAGCAGTAAAAGAATTGTAAATGAGCAATATTAGCAATTATGGATTCTCGATAAATGTTTATAGCACATAATTTAGTCATCCTGCTTTGCCGCACTGTCAATTTCTGATTGTTAAACTTCAGGTTCTTCACAATTTGGTCCAACATCGATTTATTATATTATAGGAATTGTCAAATATTGTTAGACAAATTGTTAGCTAACAATTTTTGATAGGATGGGGGAAAATGGCATTAATAAGTTTTCTGCTAAACTTTGAAATGTGGCAGCTAGAAGAGAACTTGTTTAACGTATAATCAGTTGTCGTGTATATCTTGCTGAATTCCTATCTTTTCTTCATTTATATAGAAAACCTTATATGGTTGCTGAAGAAATCTTGGCAGATATGACCCCTGGTGTATAATTCTGACCTAATTTATATTTCCTGTTTGTTATAGACAGCTGTTGTTTTTTTTTTGTTTTTTTTTATTGTTATTATTAGTATTATTCCTCCCTCGTTTTGTCAATTTTAGTCCTCCAGGGTTCAGTAAACATATCTGAGAATTTGGAAAAGTTAGCTAATTGCAGGTTTGAAAGTGTACCGTGACATTTTGCTGAATGAAACAGAAAAAAACCACTAATTTTTGCCTTTTTACAATATAACCCATTTTGCAGGAAATGTGCCGAAACCTGACGTCTTCATGCTTAGTTTCTAATGTTCTGATGTTAAAAATTTAAAACTGTCGCAATTTTTGCTTGTTATTGACTAATGTCGATCCTATTAACTAGCAAAAACAAATGGAAAGTTCTATTTTGACTAATTAAAGTTGAAGATTCTTAAAATTCAGTCCTTCGATTATAAAATATAATGTCCCATTTTGGGACATAAGGATTCCTCCATCTTGGATTCCTTGGAAATCAGTTTCTTCTTCTCTCAATTGTGTGTTGCTCTCCCAGAAAGACGTAGCCTAAAATTGTTTTGTTTTGTCTTTTTGTTACCCTACTACATTAAGTTCAATTCTATGAAGTATGTTTGTTGAAGCTCAAAACACTTACTTTTAGTTTTTTTATTTTAGCAAGAAGGCTGATAGATATGTATTTTATATGCTTTGCTACCTTATAAATGTTTTTTGACTAGTGGTTAACTGCAGTCAAGTCAACCGTAGATCGTACCGTAGTCCTGATAAAATTCGAACGTTGAAAGCTTGATACTTTGTCGTTAAGCCAATTTTCAGAAATAATTTTTGAGGAACTTAGATCGAGTCCACTTAAAGCAGCCTATTACCACCTTTGTCAAAGATTCTAAAATCTGCGAGTGAAATTTCCTGCATCCGTAAAATTTCCCGAAATTTTCTTACTCGACTCAATAACAGAATGTAAAACTTCTTAGGTTGACTTTAGGTAAACTACTGAAGTCCAAGGTCCAAACGCACTCAAAGAAACGGTTAGGTGATATTACGTCATTGGGTTGCGACAACCCTCTCTTTGTGTCAAGCGATCTTCCTTTCCTCAGAGATAGTGGGGAAAAAGAAAACTTTTGCATTCATCTTTTTATTTAATTTTCGGGATTTGAAGGAGCTTTCAACCTTGTAGAGTTGGCTTTCATTTTTAAATTTGTAAAAGCTGCTAAATGTGTCTGGTTGGACAATTTTTATTTGCAATATTGTTGTAATTAAACATAGAGAGTAATTATAACATTTGCATTATTTCACAGGATATTGAAAGTAAGTTATTTATGATTCCCGCTAGAACATATCTCTGCACATTAGTCCCGGAAATTTTGTCTCCATTGGAAAACTCCAAGCCCAATAATTAGTTTTGGAAAAAGGGTATCAGATGCTCTCTTCACGTTAAGATCTGACGATGTTTATAATGGTTTTTAAGTTTGTTTATGTTTTAATCCTAAGTTGCCATACAAATGAATTAAACTCTTTTAAAGCTTTACTCATGATGAATTTATTTTTTGATAATTCTCGTTTATATTCAGAAGTATATCGCAGATATTTCTCTGTACCTTTGTAATTTTATTCTTTTTTCGTGTATGTACTACATGTATAGTACAAATGAGTATTTATTTGTAAATTTTGTGATATGGTATTTTTATATGTTTGTTGATTTTGATTTTGTAATTAAAATTTCTTTTTTTTACTTCCTATGTTGTATTTTTAATCTTGTTTTAAAGTAATAGTTTTCCTTCTAATAAGAAACGAGGTTTATCATGCTAGCCGCAGTAGTAATTGCTAATAAAGAATGGAGCTGTCTCATAGGAAAAATACTTCTTTCAGGATGCATACCACAGACCATGCCTGCACAAAGAGGGAGGGGGCTAGAATCAACCCAAAGGACCGTCTCCTGGGAAAAGTTTAAAATATTGGCCAGAAAAAGCTCTATTTTATGATTTTACTGACGGTTATAATGAGGCTCTGGCATATTTTTAACATACTGACTATTGCTTGCTATATGTTCACTTTCATATTTACTACACTATCATTGACACGAACCTTAATTTGGAGTAATCATGAAATAGGCTTTTAAAATAGAATGATTTGATTCTAAATGTTCAAACTCTTATTTATCCAGCATTCTACTCAAATTACTTTTAGAGGACAATTTGTCGTATGAAATATCCGGTCTGGCATTAAATATGAGAGTTTTCTTAATATTTACTTACAGGGACAGTTCAGAAAGTGACTCGCATATTGAAATTGAAGAATCAAAATAAGTGAAAGAACTGCTTATTGTCTGTTGGGCTTGAAGGCAACACTCCTAAACTACAATTCAACATAGGCCTTCTCAAATTAATTTTACAATGGTGTAGCAGTTCATTGAGACCCTCTTCTTGGAAATTTGCCACACGAGACTTCAAAGCCCCACGTGTGGAAATAGTTGGGTCAGGTTTTGTCCAGACCTTTTTGTAAGTAAAGGTCTCCCTATTCAATACACATCCAATAACCCAAATTTACCCTACCCCAAGATATAGCTTTCAAAACTTCAAAATATTTTCTTGGTTTTCAGGGAAAACTTTTGTGCCTCTGTTCGATCGACTGCTTTATGCGTTTATAGAGTAGAAACAGTACAAACGTCTCGGTGCTAAAAGTGGAAACATTCAAACGCGAAAAGGGTGTGACTGTGGTGTCAATTTGGGGTGAGGGGGGACTTTTACACACACCCCATCCCCCCTCTAGATTCTGAAAAATGCCTTATTGGGTGTTTTAATTGAAAACGCCTTTTTCCTGCTATAAAAAAATTAAAAATAAGAGCAAAATCCCAACCCTAGATTTTGAAGAATACATTTTACCCCCCCCCCCCTCTACATTTGGATGAATTGACGTCACTGTTGGGACTGCCTCTCCCTCCTTGCCAAAACAAAGTGGTCGGCAGCAAGATTTTATGAACAGGGTATCAATAAGCCAGTGGACCGTTTACAAAGTGCCATAGTGAGGACAGGGGCTAATTAAAGCAGTGGTTTAAGGATGCATCTTATAAATGTTTGATGAAACTGTTTGTGTGCCTGTTTATTCTAAAAAGTAGATTACTCTCTGAAAAGACCACTTAAATTTTAACTGCTGCAATTCTTTACTGAGTCAATTTTCAAATTGTTTTTGAGCAAAAGAATTAATCACAACTTCAGCATGGGATCCAAAAGAAGCTTCTTCTAAAAATGTAAATGACGCTCCCTGAAATTTCGAATTCTTCAGTCTCTTATATTCGAAATGACGTTCCATATTGGAAATTTATGTTTATATTGGAAATGACGAGAAAAAGACTAGGCTATCTGACAGGAATTTTCCAGGACAAGCAATCCTGGTAGTCGGGATAATTTGCGGTTCTTCCCTCCAAAAAAGTTTTGGACTGCTTTTGGCATCAATCACAAGAAATTTTTTGTATTGGCCAATATTTTTTATTATTTTTTTTTTTTTTTTTTTTTTATTTTTTTTTGCAGTCTAAGTAAGGTCAGACGCATTTAATATCAGTCAAAATCACTCGGCTAGAAAAACGGTGTAGTGTCAAATCGCAATAGTAGAAGTAGTAAGTCGTATAAAGGTTTGAACCCTACGCCTAAGGCATAGATATGTATGTAGGTTTTCAACGAATTGGGGTTACCAGGGTCATTTGCCTGCCAAGAGGAGCGAGTATAACTTGATTGGTGATTAGGATTTGAATATTTTTTAGGTTAAATACGTGGTCATTCATCTGTAAGTTGATTAGTAGGTTTTTTTTTTTTAAACTTGGCTAATAGGTTTTTAAACCTATTACTACAAACCCTACATGCATTCCATTTTTGGAACTAGGAGCGTGATGTTTGTGTGATGCATTCAGACTGGTTTCGTTTCATGGATTCATTAATAGAAGGACTAATGTTTTTTGAAAAGGGTAATTACTTCTTTAGTTTACGAGATTTGCGAATTTTTTTTTGCGAAAAGATATTTGCGTAAAGGTATTGCGAAGGTTAAGAATGCCTCACGGGTAATTAAAAAATGAGATGCTTGCATCAACGGTACAAAGAATAAGCTCAGATACTTAATAGATTTGACGTTTACAAGAGACATTGCTAGAAAGTATTCAATAGCTTAATTGAAAAGTAACGATAGAATGACATTGTGACTTGACCTAGCTTTACCTCGCCGATGTGGTCTGTATAATACATAAGTAACGTTTGAAAAATATTGTCAATTTAAAAAGAACGGGCTGAAAAGTGTTTTGAGGGGGACGGGTTGCATGGAGGGGTGAGTTGCACGAGGGTTCAGTTAAAGGGGATACAGTTGCACGGGGGGTTTCGGTTATACACGGGTTCAGTTACAAGGGGGGTTCAGTTGCACGGGGGTATCCCTTTTTTCGAAAATCGGGCTCCCTGTTTTCAAAATCCCTTTTTTTTCTGAGGCTTGGAGCATGTGGTGGTTAGATATTAAACGTAATGAAATTTATATAATTACAATCTGCATAAAAACCCGATTCCTGTCAATTGTTATCAAAATTCAATTTTTGACTTTTGGTTACAACTATAAATAAGGCTATCGTGTTTTTTTGAACTTTCTGTGCGAGGCAGGGGTTACTATTTAGTTTAAATAATTCTAGGAGGAATTGAGTTTTATGGATGGTATGGAAAAATGGTACTTGTTAAATATTAGGGTAAACATACGACTAAGAAACGATTCACTATAAATAAGGCTATCGTGTTTTTCCGAACTTTCTAGGGCGGTGGTAACTATTTAGTTTAAATAATTCTAGGAGGAATTGAGTTTTATGGATGATATGGAAAAATGGTACTTGTTAAATATTCGGGTAAACATACGACTAAGAAACGCTTCACTATAAATAAGGCTATCTTGTTTTTCCGAACTTTCTAGGGCGGTGGTAACTATATAGTTTAAATAATTCTAGAAGGAATTGAGTCTTTTGGATGGTATGGTAAAATGGTACTTGTTAAATATTCGGGTAAACATACGACTAAGAAACGCTTCACTATAAATAAGGCTATCGTGTTTTTCCGAACTTTCTAGGGCGGTGGTAAGTATTTAGTCTAAATAATTCTAGGAGGAATTGAGTTTTATGGATGGTATGGAAAAATGGTACTTGTTAAATATTCGTGTAAACATACGACTAAGAAACGCTTCACTATAAATAAGGCTATCGTTTTTTTCCGAACTTTCTAGGGCGGTGGTAACTATTTAGTTTAAATAATTCTAGGAGGAATTGATTTTTGTGGATGGTGTGGAAAAATGGTAGTTGTTAAATATTCGGGTAAACATACGACAAAGAAACTATTCACTATAAATAAGGCTATCATGTTTTTCCGAACTTTCTAGGGCGGTGGTAACTATGTAGTTTAAATAATTCTAGGAAGACTTGAGTTTTATGTATGGTATGGAAAAATGGTACTTGTTAAATATTCGGGTAAACATACGACTAAGAAACGCTTCACTATAAATAAGGCTATCGTGTTTTTCCGAACTTTCTAGGGCGGTGGTAACTATTTAGTTTAAATAATTCTAGGAGGAATAGAATTTTATGGATGGTATGATAAAATGGTACTTGTTAAATATTCGGGTAAACATACGACTAAGAAACGCTTCACTATGAATAAGGCTATCGAGTTTTTCCGAACTTTCTAGTGCAGTGGTAACTATTTAGTTTAAATAATTCTAGGAGGAATTGAGTTTTTTGGATGGTGTGGAAAAATGGTACTTGTTAAATATTCGGGTAAACATACGACTAAGAAACGCTTCACTATAAATAAGGCTATCGTGACTTTCCGAACTTTCTAGGGCGGTTGTAACTATTTAGTTTAAATAATTCTAGTAGGAATTGAGTTTTTTGGATGGTATGGAAAAATGGTACTTGTTAAATATTCGGGTAAACATACGACTAAGAAACGCTTCACTATAAATAAGGCTATCATGTGTTTCCGAACTTTCTAGGGCGGTGGTAACTATTTAGTTTAAATAATTCTAGGAGTAATTGAGTTTTATGGTTGGTATGGAAACATGGTACTTGTTAAATATTCGGGTAAACATACGACTAAGAAACGCTTCACTATAAATAAGGCTATCGTGTTTTTCCGATTTTTCTAGGCGGGTGTAACTATTTAGTTTAAATAATTCTAGGAGGAATTAAGTTTTATGGATGGTATGGAAAAATGGTACTTGTTAAATATTCGGGTAAACATACGACTAAGAAACACTTCACTATAAATAAGGCTATCGTGTTTTTCCGAAATTTCTAGGCGGGTGTAAATAATTAGTTTAAATAAATCTAGGATGTATTGAGTTTTATGGATGGTTTTGAAAAATGGTAGGTGTTTAATATTTGGGTAAACATACGACTAAGAAACGCTTCACTATAAATAAGGCTATTGTGTTTTTCTGAACTTTCTAGGGCGGTGGTAAGTATTTAGTTTAAATAATTCTAGGAGGAATTGATTTTTGTGGCTGGTGTGGAAAAATGGTACTTGTTAAATATTCGGGTAAACATACGACTAAGAAACGCTTCACTATAACTAAGTCAATAGTGCTTTTCAGAACTTTCTAGGGCGGAGGTAACTATTTAGTTTAAATAATTCTAGGAGGAATTGAGTTATATGGATGGTATAGAAAAATGGTACTTGTTAAATATTCGGGTAAATATACGACTAAGAAACGCTTCACTATTTTCTTTGCTTGGTGGTCATTAAAAACAAAATTTTTGTGTTAAATAAGTAGTTTTTGTATCTTTTAAAAGAGCTTTACGGGGATTGAGAGACTCAGTTGCCGGATTCCGTGTGATTTTTCTTCTTTTTAGTAAAGACATTCGATATCCTAAAAGTGTTTAATTCAAACTTTTTTAAAACTTCGAAATTTTTCAACTTTATTTATTTTTTTTCTTTTTGTACATAACTTAAAATGTCAAAATATGCTTACAGTTCTAACAATTGCGCTCTTTGATTGGTCAGAAACACGATGTGACTTTCCCACTGGTATTCTATGACCGGCTATTCACCCGACCTAATCTCGTGCATTTATTAAATTAGTATTTTTTACGCAGTGGAATGATAAACAAAAAAGTAACATATATAAAAAAAAAGTGAATATAGAGCAGAGAAATAAAGTTTGTTTAAATAACAATGTTATTATAGCATTGAGTGATTACAAAGAGATGTCTATAAAATTTTAAACAAGTATAGGTGGTAACACTCTTGGAAATGTATGCATGCATTGTCATGACAGTAAGGAATTAAATTTCTTTGGAATACCGAAAAAATTCAACTCATATGTTGGTGGTTATACGAGATTGAGAACTCCAGAGAAGATTGCGCTCAAAGAGAATGCCAACATAAAAATAATCATTGATGATAGAGGACAACTCCTTGCTACTGTTGTAGGTAACACATTACCTACTGATACATCCAATCGTCACCTTTCGGGTATTAGCATTCAACGGAAGATCAATAAAAGAAAGGCCTGCTCTTCTACTAATATCGTAAACCATATCTTGTCTACGTGTCGAAACTATTTCCTGTGTAAAAATAATGTGATAATAGAGAGTGAAATTGCCAGAAAAATAAAAAGGGTATTGTCAAAAAATATCACTATATAATATAAAGATGAATCGATGAAAAACAAAGCATCAGCAAACGTTACTGCCATTGATCAAGCAGTCATTGAACCAAATAATCCCAAAGACGAAAAGCATATTGAGCCTGTTGATGAGACGGCAGTAAAAATTGTGTATGACTCAAAATGGAATAATGATTATTCTACTGATTACGAACTACGAGAAAACAATAGCTATAATATCAAGAGAGAACATGGTGAACTATTTTATGGAGCAGATTCAAAATGTCCAAAGTTAATCATTGATATTAATAATGTATCATAGTATATTTTTGTATTAATATTCTACATAGCATTATTTCATTAAAAATATATTATGCATTACATTGTTATGTGTTCATTATTTTTAGAGTACGCTAGCATATCAAACGTTTAGAATGTCTAATAAAACCCCGGAGATATAAGAAAAGGAATTTGCATACATCTATTGTCAGACACATGGGAACAAATTCTTTCATGAATTCGCCTCCTGGATAAATAAAAAAAGACATTTCATTCAAGAAATTATGACGAAACTCTAAGTAAGCAACAAACTCTTTCTTGAAGTTACCTCCTTGATACACAATGCAAAAATTTCATTCAAGGAATTATCAAAAATTGTAAGTAAGTAACAAATTCTTTCAAAAATATGTTAATACGTTTAAGCAATAAATATCTTTAAGTTTAACCCGTCTTTATTCCTTAGAATAGTTTTATTCTTTTCATTAAATTATGAAGAAATTGTAAGTAAGTAACAATAGCTTTCTTGAATTCGCTTCCTGGACACAATACAGATATTTAATTCAAGAAATCACAATAAAATCGCAAGTAAGTAATAAAGTCTTTATTGTTTTCACCTATTGGACACACAATACTGAAATTTCATTCAAGAAATTATGATGGAATTGTAAATAGGTAACACACTCATGTTACCTCATGGACACACAATGCAGAAATTACATTTAAGGAATTATCAAAAATTTTAAGTAAGTAGCAAATTCTTTCTTGAATTCGCCCCCTGGGTTAATAAAAAAGACAGTTCATTAAAGAAATTATGAAAAAATTGTAAGTAAGTCGCAAATTCTTTCTTGAACTCACCTGCTGGATAAACAAAAAAGACATTTCGTTCAAGAAATTATGACAAAATTCCAAGTAAGTAACAAACTCTTTATTGTTTTCATGACTTAGATACACGATGTAGAAATTTAATTCAAGAAATTATGAAAAATTTCTCAGTAAGTAACAATTTCTTTATTGAAGTCAGCTCTTGGATACAGAATACGGAAATTTCATTTAAGAAATTATGAAAAAAAAAAACAATTTCTTTCTTGAAGTCAACTCTTGGATACACAATACGGAAATTTCATTAGAGAAATTATAAAAACATTTGTAAGTAAGTAACAAACTATTTTTGTTTTAACCTCTTGGATACACAGTACAGATATTTAATTAAATAAATTATGAAAAAACCACAAGTAACTACCTTTTTTTTTTCTCTTTATCAAAACAAATCTTAACTTTGATACACGATGTATAAATTTAATTAAAGAAATTAGGGAACAATTCTCGGTAATTAACAATTTCTTTCTTGAATTCAACTCATAGATACACAATATGGAAATTTCATTCAAGAATTTCATGACTTAGATACACGATGTAGAAATTTGATTCAAGAAATTATGGAAAAATTCTCAGTAAGTAACAATTTCTTTCTTGAACTCATCTCTTGGATCCACAATACGGAAATTTCATTCAAGAAATCATGAAAATATTTGTAAGTAAGTAACAAACTCTTTATTGATTTCACCTCTTGGATATACAGTACAGATACTTCATTCAAGAAATTATGAAAAAATCGCAAGTAAGTAACTTTTTTTCTCTCTTTATCACAAACAATTTTCACTTAGCTAAATGATGTAGAAATTTAATTCAAGAAATTATTGAAAAAATTCTCAGTAAGTAACAATTTCTTTCTTGGAGTCAACTCTTGGATACGTAATACGGTAATTTCTTTCAAGAAATTATGAAAAAAATGTAACTAATCAGCAAATTCTTTCTTGAATTTACCTGTGGGACAAACAAAAAAGACATTTCGTTCAAGAAATTATGACAAAATTCTAAGTAATTAACAAACTCTTTATTGTTTTCACAAGTTAGATATACGAATTATAAATTAAATTAAATAAATTATGGAAAAATTATCAGTCTAAATATAAAATTCTTTATTTAATTCACCTGTTGTAAAAAAAAAAAAAAAACATTTAGTTGAATAAATTATTACAAAATTCTAATTAAGTAACAAAATTTATTTTTTTAAATAGTTAGATATACGACGTAGAAATTAAATTAAAAAAATTATGTAAAAATTCTCAGTATAAATAGCAAATTCCTTCTTGAATTCACCTGTTTTATAAACAAAAAAAAAAAAAAAAAAGACATTTCGTTCAAGAAATTATGACAAAATTCTAATTAAGTAAAAAACTTTATTTTTTTCACGAGTTAGATATACGATGTAGAAATTAAATTAATTAAATTATGAAAAAATTATCAGTAAGTAAACATTTATTTCTTGAAGTCAACTCTTTGGTACACAATAATTAAATTTCATTCAAAAAATTATTAAAAAATTTGTAAGTAGTTAACAAACTCTTTTTTTTTATTTAACCTCTTCGATATAAACTACAGATTATTCAATAAAGAAATTAGTAAAAAATTGCAAGTAGGTAGCTTTTTTTTTCTCTTTATAAAAAACAATTTTCACTTAGCTACGCGATATAGAAATTTAATTCAAGAAATTATGTAAAAATTCTCAGTAAGTAACAATTTCTTTCTGGATGTCAACTCTTGGATGAACACAATAAGGAAATTTCATTCAAGAAATTATAAAAAATATTTGTAAGTAAGTAACAAGCTCTTTATTGATTTCACCTCTTGAATATACAGTACAGATACTTCATTCAAGAAACGTGATTAAACACGTTTTGAAACTACATGCTATTTGTATGCCTTTCCTTGGCACCTTTCCAAACGAGCGGGGACTCCCCACTGGTTCATACACATTGCAAAAAAGTGAGCAGTACGAAAACTCCACGTTTTCAACCAGACTGGTTTTTTAGGGACCACCCAGGAGAGATATGCAAAGTCGAAATAGATTTATTTCATTTTTTTTTTAAGGTACATTTAGACGAAGTTGCGGGCGCCCCCGTACCTTCGTCTAAATGAACCTTAAAAAAAAATGAAATAAAGCTGTGGAGACTTTGCCTATATCTCCGGATTGGTCCCTAAAAAACCAGTCTGGTTGTAAACGTGGAGTTTTCGTACTGCTCACTTTTTGCAATGTGTAGGAACCAGTGGGAATCCCCACTCGTTTGGAAAGGTGCCAAGGAAAGGCATACAAATAGCATGTAGTTTCAAAACGTGTTTAATCACGTTTATTGAATGAAGTATCTGTACTGTATATTCAAGAGGTGAAATCAATAAAGAGCTTGTTACTTACTTACAAATATTTTTTATAATTTCTTGAATGAAATTTCCTTATTGTGTGTATCCAAGAGTTGACATCCAGAAAGAAATTGTTACTTACTGAGAATTTTTTCATAATTTCTTGAATTAAATTTCTATATCGCGTAGCTAAGTGAAAATTGTTTGTGATAAAGAGAAAAAAAAGCAACTTACTTACAATTTTTTCATAATTTCTTGAATGAAGTATCTGTACTGTATATCCAAGAGGTGAAATTAATAAAAAGAGTTTGTTACTTACTTACAAATGTTTTCATAATTTCTTGAATGAAATTTCCGTATTGTGTATCCAAGAGTTGACTTCAAGAAAGAAATGGTTACTTACTGAGAATTTTTTCATAATTTCATGAATTTAATTTCTACATCGTATACCTAACTCGTGAAAAAAATAAAGTTTGTTAATTACTTAGAATTTTGTCATAATTTCTTGAACGAAATGTCTTTTTGTTTTTTTTTGTTTATCCAACATGTGAATTAAAGTATTAATTTTCTTATTAGACTGATAATTTTTTCATAATTTCTTTAATTTAATTTCTACGTCGTATATCTAACTTGTTAAAATAATAAAGTTTGTTACTTACTTAGAATTTTGTAATAATTTCTTTAACAAAATGTTTTTTTTTGTTTATAAAGCAGGTGAATTCAAGAAAGAATTTGATAATTAGAATGAGAATTTTTTCATAATTTATTGAATTTAATTTCTAAGTCGTATATCTAACTTGTGAAAACAATAAAGAGTTTGTTAATTACTTAGAATTTTTTCATAATTTCTTGAACGAAATGTATTTTTTGTTTGTCCCACAGGTAAATTCAAGAAAGAATTTGCTACTTAGTTAAATTTTTTTCATAATTTCTTGAAAGAAATTACCGTATTACGTATCCAAGAGTTGAATTCAAGAAAGAAATTGTTACTTACTGAGAATTTTTTCAATAATTTCTTGAATTAAATTTCTACATAATGTATCTAAGTGAAAATTGTTTGTGATAAATAGAAAAAAAAGTTACTTAATTTATATTTTTTAACAATTTATCGAATTAAGTACATGTACTTTATATAGAATAGTTTAAATCAAAAAATAGTATTTTAATTACTTAAAAATATTTTAATCATTTATTGAATGAAATTTCCGTATTGTGGATCCAAGAGATGAGTTCAAGAAAGAAATTGTTACTTACAGAGAATTTTTCCGTAATTTATTGAATCAAATTTCTACATCGTGTATCTAAGTCATGAAATTCTTGAATGAAATTTCCATATTGTGTATCCATGAGTTGACTTCAAGAAGGAAATTGTTACTTACTGAGAATTTTTTCCTAATTTCTTGAATTAAATTTCTACATCATGTAGCTAAGTGAAAATTGTTTTTGATAAAGAGAAAAAAAAAGTTACTTACTTGTGGTTTTTTCATAATTTCTTGAATGAAGTATCTGTACTGTGTATCCAAGAGGTGAAAAAAAAAAGAGTTTGTTACTTACTTACAAATATTTTCATAATTTCTCGAAAGAAATTTCCGTATTGTGTATCCAAGAGTTGACTTCAAGAAAGATATTGTTTGTTTTTTTTCATAATTTCGTAAATGAAATTTAAGTATTGTGTATACAAGAGCTGACTTCAATAAAGAAATTGTTAATTACTGAGAATTTTTTCATAATTTCTTGAATTAAATTTATACATCGTGTATCTAAGTCATGAAAACAATAAAGAGTTTGTTACTTACTTGGAATTTTGTCATAATTTCTTGAACGAAATGTCTTTTCTGTTTATCCAGCAGGTGAATTCAAGAAAGAATTTGCGACTTACTTACAATTTCTTCATAATTTCTCTAATGAACTGTCCTTTTTATTTACCCAGGGGGGCGAATTCAAGAAAGAATTTGCTACTTACTTAAAATTCTTGATAATTACTTAAGTGTAATTTCTGCATTGTGTGTCCATGAAGTAACATGAGTGTGTTACCTATTTACAATTCCTTCATAAGTTCTTGAATGAAATTTCAGTATTGTGTGTCCAATAGGTGAAAACAATAAAGACTTTATTACTTACTTGCGATTTTATTATGATTTCTTTAATTAAATATCTGTATTGTGTCCAGGAAGCGAATTCAAGAAAGATATTGTTACTTACTTACAATTTCTTCATAATTTAATGAAATGCATAAAACTATTCTAAAGAATAAAGACGGGTTAATCTTCAAGATATTTATTGCTTAAACGTATTAACATATTTTTGAAAGAATTTGCTACTTACTTACAATTTTTGATAATTTCTTAAATGAAATTTCTGCATTGTGTATCCATGAGGTAACTTCAAGAAAGAGTTTGTTGCTTACTTAGAGTTTCGTCATAATTTCTCGAATGAAATGTCTTTTTTTATTTATCCAGGAGGCGAATTCAAGAAAGAATTTGTTCCCGTGTGTCTGACAATAGATGTATGCAAATTCCTTTTCTTACATCTCCGACGTTTTATTAGACATTCTAAACGTTTGATATGCTAGCTTACTCTAAAAATTAATGAACACATAACAATGTAATGCATAATATATTTTTAATGAAATAATGCTATGTAGAATATTGATACAAAAATATATTATGATACATTATTAATATCAATGATTAACTTTGGACATTTTGAATCTGCTCCATAAAATAATTCAACATGTTCTCTCTTGATCTTATAGATATTGTCTTCTCTTAGTTCGTAATCAGTAGAATAATCATTATTCCATTTTGAGTCATACACAATTTTTACTGGTGTCTCATCAACAGGATCAATATGCTTTTCGTCTTTGGTATTATTTGGTTCAATGACTGCTTGATCAATGGCAGTAACGTTTGCTGGTGCTTTGTTTTTCATCGATTCATCTTTATATTCCATGGTGATATTTTCTGACAATGTCCTTTTTATTTTTCTGGCAATTTCACTGTCTATTATCACATTATTTTTACACAGGTAACAGTTTCGGCACGTAGACAAGATATGGTTTACAATATTAGTAGAAGAGCAGGCCTTTCTTTTATTGATCTTCCGTTGAATGCTAATACCCGAAAGGTGACGATTGGATGTATCAGTAGGTAATGTGCTACCTGCAACAGTAGCAAGGAGTTGTCCTCTATCATCAATGATTATTTTTATGTTGGCATTCTCTTTGAACGCAATCTTCTCTGGAGATCTCAATCTCGCATAACCACCAACATATGAGTTGAATTTTTTCGGTATTCCAAAGAAATTTAATTCCTTACTGTCATGACAATGCATGCATACATTTCCAATAGTGCTACCACCTGTACTTGTTTCAAAGTTTAAATACTTCTCTTTGTCAGCATTCAATGCTACAATAACCTTGTTATGTAAACACACTTTATTAATCTGCTCCATCTTCTCTTTTTTTTATAGATATGACTTATGTGTTTATCGTTCCACTGCGTACAAAATACTGATTTAATACATGTAATAGATTAGGTAGTGTGAATAACCGGTCATAAAATACCTGTGGGAAAGTCACATCGTGTCTCTGACCAATCACTGAGCGCAATTGTTAGAGCTGTAAGCATATTTTGACATTTTAAGTTATTTACAAAAAGAAAAAAATAAATAAAGTTGAAAAATTTCGAAGTTTTAAAAAAATTTGAATTAAACATTTTTAGGATATCGAATGTCTTTACTGAAAAGAATAAAAATCGCACGGAATCTGGCACCTGAGACTCAATCCCCGTAAAGCTCTTTTAAAAGATACAAAAACTACTTATTTAACACAAAAATTTCGTTTTTAATGACCACCAAGTATAGAAAATAGTGAAGCGTTTCTTAGTCGTATGTTTACCCGAATATTTAACAAGTACCATTTTTCTATACCATCCATATGACTCAATTCCTCCTAGAATTATTTAAACTAAATAGTTACCTCCGCCCTAGAAAGTTCGGAAAAACACGATTGCCTTATTTATAGTGAAGCGTTTCTTAGTCGTATGTTTACCCGAATATTTAACAAGTACCATTTTTCCACACCAGCCACAAAAATCAATTCCTCCTAGAATTATTTAAACTAAATACTTACCACCGCCCTAGAAAGTTCAGAAAAACACAATAGCCTTATTTATAGTGAAGCGTGTTTTAGTCGTATGTTTACCCAAATATTCAACACATACCATTTTTCTATACCATCCATAAAACTCAATTCCTCCTAGAATTATTTAAACTAAATAGTTACCCCCGCCCTAGAAAGTTCGGAAAAACACGATAGCCTTATTTATTGTGAAGCGTTTCTTAGTCGTTTGTTTATCCGAATATTTAACAAGTACCATTTTTCCATACCATCCATAAAACTCAATTCCTCCTAGAATTATTTAAACTAAATAGTTACACCCGCCTAGAAAAATTGGAAAAACACTATAGCCTTATTTATAGTGAAGCGTTTCTTAGTAGTATGTTTATCCGAATATTTAACAAGTACCATTTTTCAATACCATCCATAAAAATCAATTCCTCCTAGAATTATTTAAACTAAATATTTACCCCCGACCTAGAAAGTTAGGAAAGACACGATAGCCTTATTTATAGTGAAGCGTTTCTTAGTCGTATGTTTACCCGAATATTTAACAAGTGCCATTTTTCCTTACCATCCATAAAACTCAAGTCCTACTAGAATTATTTTATATTTCGTGGTAACTCTGCACGTTAAGGTTTAGATAAACACGATTTCATTTTTGATTTATAAGCGACACGAATAAGATTTAGTAAAAGTCTATTTAAAAACTTCCTTTTAAAATATCACGACAAACATAACGATGAATCCAAGAATTTTTCGTTATTATTAAAAGCAAAAGCCCTAGAAATTGCGGACTTACTCAATAGCCTTATTTATAGTGAATCGTTTCTTAGTAGTATGTTTACCCGAATATATAACAACTAACAATTTTACCTAAAAGAAATAAAATACAATACCTCCTAGAATTATTTAAAAGAAATACTTACCACCGCCCTAAAAAGCTCGTAAAGAAACGAACGCGAGGGATCTATTGATTAGTTTCTAAGTCGTCTGGGTAAACGACTCATTTTCAAGTAACATTTTTCCATACCATCCATAAAACTCAATTCCTCCTAGAATTATTTAAACTAAATAGTTACCACCGCCCTAGAAAGTTCGGAAAAACATGATAGCCTTATTTATAGTGAAGCGTTTCTTTGTCCTATGTTTACCCAAATATTTAACAACTACCATTTTTCCACACCAGCCACAAAAATCAATTCCTCCTAGAATTATTTAAACTAAATAGTTACCACCGCCCTAGAAAGTTCGGAAATACACGATAGCCCTATTTATAGTGAAGCGTTTCTTAGTCGTATGTTTACCCGAATATATAACAAGTACCATTTTACAATACCATCCATAAAACTCAATTCCTCCTAGAATTATTTAAACTAAATAGTTACCACCGCCCTAGAAAGTTCGGAAAAACACGATAGCCTTATTTATAGTGAAGCGTTTCTTAGTCGTATGTTTACCCGAATATTTAACAAGTACCATTTTTCCATACCATCCATAAAACTCAATTCTTCCTAGAATTATTTAAACTAAATAGTTACCACCACTCTAGAAAGTTCGGAAAAACACGATTGCCTTATTTATAGTGAAGCGTTTCTTAGTCGTATGTTTACCCGAATATTTAACACGTACCATTTTTCCATATCATCAATAACACTCAATTACTAATCGAATTATATAAACTAAATACTTACCACCTCCATAGAAAGTTCGGAAAAACACGATAGCATTGTTTATAGTGAAGCGTTTCTTAGTCGTATGTTTACCCGAATATTTAACAAGTACCATTTTACCATACCATCCATAAAACTCAAGTCCTACTAGAATTATTTAAACTAAATAGTAACCCCTGCCTCGCACAGAAAGTTCAGAAAGACACGATAGCCTTATTTATAGTTGTAACCAAAAGTCAAAAATGGAATTTTGATAACAATTGACAGGAATTGGGTTTTTATGCAGATTGCAACTATATAAATTTCATTAAGTTTAATATCTAGCCACCAAATGCTCCAAGCCTCAGAAGAAAAAGGGATTTTGAAAACAGGGAGCCCGATTTTCAAAAAAAGGGATACCCCCGTGCAACTGAATCCCCCTTGTAACTGAACCCGTGTATAACCGAAACCCCCCGGGCCACTGTATCCCCTTTAACTGAACCCGCGTGCCACTCACCCCTCCATGCACCCCATCCCCCTCAAAACACTTTTCAGCCAGTTCTTTTTAAATTGACAATATTTTTCAAACGTTACTTATGTATTATACAGACCACATCGGCGAGGTAAAGCTAGGTCAAGTCACAATGTCATTCTATCGTTACTTTTCAATTAAGCTATTGAATACTTTCTAGCAATGTTTCTTGTAAACGTCAAATCTTCTAAGTATCTGAGCTTATTCTTTGTATTGTTGATGCAAGCATCTCATTCTTTAATTACCCGTGAGGCATTCTTAACCTTCGCAATACCTTTACGCAAATATCTTTTCGCAAAAAAAAATATCGCAAATCTCGTAAACTAATGAAATAATTACCCTTTTCAAAAAACATTAATCCTTCTATTAATGAATCCATGAAACAAAACCAGTCTGATAGCATCACACACACATCACGCTCCTAGTTCCAAAAATGGAATGCATGTAGGGTTTGTAGTAATAGGTTTAAAAACCTATTAGCCACGTTAAAAAAAAAAAAAAACCTACTAATCAACTTACAGATGAATGACCACGTATTTATCAAAAAAAATATTCAAATCCTAATCACCAATAAAGTTATACACGTTTTTCTTGGCAGGCAAATTACCCTAGTAACCCAATTCGTTGAAAACCTACATACATATCCATGCCTTAGGCGTAGGGTTCAAACCTTTATACGACTTACTACTAGTAGAGAAGAAATCGCAACGGAAAGTATCATACAGGCAAGATAATTTTTTGCCTCTGGTATGACTTCTAATACCCTATTATGGTTTACTTATAGCCCCCGTCAAATTTTCGTCTTTTATTAATTTGACGTGTTCAGGGGAAATCAGAAATCATTTATTTAAAGACAGCTTTCATAGTCCTAGATAGAAATCCCAAACTAAATGTCACTGTCATTTACAAACCTAGTCATAAGGCATTTGATCATAGGCACTGGTAAAAAACGGCAAAAATGAATTGTTAAATCGATTAGTTCCACAAGGCACTGGCACTAATTTGTTCTTCTTTCTGGTATTAAGTACTGAGCTGACAGCAGGGGATAGAATATTGATGCTTTGGGCTAGCAAGGAGAAATTGCCCGAAACGCATTATACACTGAAACCTGCGATATCTAAGAATTTCATTCTTTAAAGACCCAAGAGCAGACTTGTAATCTACAAGTTTTTCTCCAAGGATATTTTAAACTGAACTGTCTCCTTTTCAAGAATGAAAACGGCTAGCCATTTTTTTTTTTTACTTAGATAAAAAGGTAAATAAAAAATGGTTTTCCTGGTCAGATAAACGGTTTTACTGGCTCGGAGATTGTTTTAGAAGAGCCAAAATAAAATTTCAATATAATTACATTAGCTATTACGAATTTCTATTTTATTGAGTTCGTGTTCAAATAAATACATGCATATAGTACAGTTTGCTACATTACAGCTATTGTTTGCTGGTAGATAGCATGTATGTTTGTAACACATATGCAACACATTTTATATACAATATTATACATTATATGTGCTATTTCCAATTTTAACGAATTGTTAGATATTATTTAATTTCTTTGTGTCTTTTCGAGAGCCGTATTTATTCTTTTAAATAGCCGCACGTGGCTCATGAGCCGTAATTTGGTCAAATATAACTGTTTTTTTGTTGTTGTTTTTTTGCGATAAAGAAATTAAAATGACTATCCGCAATGATAAGGTGCTGGGTATAATCGTTTGGGTTACGTTAAGTGTTAACTAAGCCCCATCCATAATGAGGTTTATCTAACAGACATTTAGTTAGTTCCAATTTGAGCCAATTAGATTATTCATATAATTTTTTTATTGGCTGGAAAATTCTGATTGGATTCTATTAATGCTAGCTAAATCTTGGTACGAGTAAAATTTCATTTTAAATGGGGCATTATTTAGATCGCAGGTCTTTTCTATGAAACCTCTGATTTAGGCCGTCAAGACATTGTGTAGGACTATTTTGGCAGAAAACGAATAATTTTCGAAGAATATCTGCGA
The DNA here is from genome assembly GCF_049724085.1 of Artemia sp. Qi Xiang Cuo. NCBI lineage: Eukaryota > Metazoa > Arthropoda > Branchiopoda > Anostraca > Artemiidae > Artemia > Artemia sp. Qi Xiang Cuo. Next base: position 21,124,166 of record NC_142814.1, on the reverse strand, counting down.
GCTAGGAATAGAGAAATAACGTCATCGAAAAAAAACCGAGTCTCTTGTGATCGCGGAAACATAATGAGATATTCTATCAGAAACAGAATGAAGAATCTTCCAAATTTAGCTTACTGAATTTGATACAGTGGGGTTAAATCTCAAATTGACAATAGTTTAAAAAATCCGTCCACTTATCGGGGCCCTGGCCAGGTGTTTTTTTTAAGCTGCGTGGCAGAATCTTTGCATATTTTTCAATTTGATTTGCCATGTAAACACTTAAAAACTTGAGAGACTCCGGGCATCTGGTATTTTTCCTTCGATGTTTATTTCTTGTCTGGAAAATTTCAAAGATGAAAATTCTTCAGTCGTTTAAGAGGATGCTATACAAACATATTCTGTTTTTCTGTTTTATTTTTAATAGCAAAGGGTTTGCACTTCTAGAAGAAAATGGATATTATATAAATGAGTCTGAAGAAACTGGTGCCGAATTTGTTTCTACGTAAGTTTTCCCTATTTTTTCCTTTTTATAAAGCAATTTAAAGGGCAAATGCATCTCCATGGATTTATCAAGGTTTGACCGAGAGCATGACTTATTGACAAACATTTTACAACTTAGTTTGCTTCACTTGGAAGGACAGTCCTGAGGGAAGTGTTAAAAAGCAAGGGACATGGGTGTCATTTGTATGTTTTTAAATGGGCTGAACAATTGCTCAATATTATTCTGAAAGAAGTAAAATAAAAGTGTGCTACCAGGGTCGCCACCGTCAGTAGGATTTTACTAGATCGAGTAAAAAAAAAATCTAGTAAATTTAGAGGATCTAGTAAATTTTCCAAAAACTAGTAAAAAGTCATGATTTAAATTGAACAGAATTTTTTTTATTTTCAATGAATTCAAGGAAAAAATTATCGCAAATATATGACAATTTACAATTTTTGCTTGTCTGTCTCTTAAGGGACAGACAAGCAGTCACCTATTTTCATAAACAGACACTTCACTTCCGGCGTGTAAAGGTCGACAAAATCATCTTTCTGTGTATCAAATCTTACCAACTAAAAATGAAGCTGTAATGACACTTGGATTCGTGATGATTGGGAATCTCTTGGAAAAGCCACCCAAAACAAAAACCACTCAAGGTGATTTGGTGAATCTTTTCTTTCTGAATAAGTTATCTTTTTTTTTAGGATTGCATAAAATGATTCATTTTACTTGTAGATATAAAGTTTATCATCCTTTCATCCAGGGGTAGAACTGACGTAAATAGTAATATTTGTGGGTTGGGGCAATTGTGGGTGGGGCACTCGTAGTTGAGTTAAGGTCTAAATCTGTGATATAGGTTTGAAACATTAATAAACATTTATTGTTGTCAGATTTTAAATAATCGTCCCATTGCTTATATTCGAGCCTCTTACTAAAGTGGCTGCTGACCACTGTGCTGGGTGAATGCCGTGAACTTGAGTGCTTCTTCTCTTCATAACGACAGGACGTATGGTTTCAATCAGCACATGGGCCGATACAGGATTTTTTTAGGGGGGGGGGGCGCAAAATAGGTTGATCCGAAAAAAAATTTGGGGGGGGGGCAAAATAGGTTGATCCGATAAACTTGCGTCAAGAGCAAGTTTAATTAACGCAAACTTGAGTTTGCGTTAACTAAACGGAGGAAAACGATCACAGAGGAAAACTATTCTCCGTCACGTTTCACAGTTGGACCTCGAAAATCCGTGCAAATTTTGGAAAGCTTCGTCCCTTTTTAAAGACGCTACTGGAAATGAACTGTTTCTATACTTGCCAAAGTTCTTTCTGACTCTCTGCAGCTTGCCCCATTCAAGTGCTGGAGCAGAGAGACAGTTCTCGATTTTGTCCGTCATAAAAACCAAAAATCGGAATAAGCTAAATATCTCGACTGTTTCCGCCCCTATGAAAACAAAACAACTTGTTCTCAGGTCGTCAAGTGGAGTCCATGACAGAGTGATCCCCGGCGATTTGACTTGAGCTACCAAGAAATGGAAACAGGTGGATCCCTTGAGTCAGAATTCGACACTAGTCGATGCTTTAAATTCGGAAGTGGACGAGGACGAGTAAAGCCTTTTAAGTGCGACTTTTTTAATTGTGACTACATGTTTTTCTTTTTAATATTAAATTTAAATGATTTACCTGAGCTGAAGACTATTGAAAAAATGGTATTTTTTAAACTAATTAGCCTATTGTATGTTATATAAATTTTCTTTTTCTTGGCAGCCCTAGTCCAATTTGAGGTGTACTTTTTACATGATTTTACAACTAAACCGCTAGCCGATTACTTCGTTTCCATTTTGAAGTGACATAGATTAAATTTGTTTTTGATTATATAGAATAAGAACGAGAAAGAATCCAGAAAAAAATCAATTGAAAAAAAATCATAAATTAATTGCTTTAAAATCTGACAGACATCTTTGTAAGCAGCTTATCCCGAATTTAAAGACCAGCCCAATTAGTGTTTTAAAACTGGCAAATTTTCTCCTAAAAATGTAAAATTTAAGGGTTTAGATTTCAAACCTAAAAACGGAAATTGGGGGACAAATTTCAAAAGCCTTCACTTTCAAACACACCTCAGATTCTTAGCACTTCATGGCCTGAATTGTTTCGTGATGAGCTATAGATTTTCATCTTCGTTGATTGTTTTTTACTTTTTCAATATATCTGAATTTTTTAACCTGAAAAACATCGATAAATTTAAAGCTGGGTTTCAACAGCAGAATTTCCAGAATCCAAGATTCCAGACTATTGTTTGACGTCTTGCAAACACTGCATCTGAAATATAAAGCCTATCCTGTAGTACATCCAAATAATCCAAAAAAAAAGGATTTTTGAACTTGTAGGTTTCCGGAATTTTCAATCATACTATGAAAACAAAAGAAAAGAGGAAAAGAAAAAAAAAGAAGAAAAAGGAAAAAAGATTGTGAAAATCGTACTGATTATCCTCCTATAGTGAAAATCGATGCTTGATGGGGTTTTTTTTGAGCATTTAGTAAAAACAGATGCGATCTAGTAAAGTTTTCCTCTCCGATTTAGTAAATTCTTCGAGCTCAGGGTGGCAACCCTGTGTGCTACTATAAAAAAAAACAAAAAAAAAAACACTTTAAGTGGATACACTTGACAACAAAACAAGAAGAAATTAATTTTAGTAGAGTTCAAAACCCCTGCGCTTTCTAAAAGCCAGAACATAATTTGTACTTTTCGGGAAAAATTTCAAATGAATTTACTGAAAACAATGTGCGTTGTCAATTTAATATACATATGCTGATATCTATTCCTTAAAATCTTAATTAAGTTTGATTTCTTAGTTATAAAAGTGAAAATATTTAAAAAAAAAATTCGGTAAAGTACAAATTATATTCTGGCTTTTAGAAAGCACAGGGGTTTTGAACCCTACTCATATTAATTTCTGCTTGTTTTGAGTTTGACTCTTGTTATTTATTTTAATTTCTTTTCGTTTTGAGTTTCATTTATTTATTGATACTGATTTGGGGTAGTTGTATGCTTGGTAGATTATTTATTCTTTTTTTGATCATTTTGGTTAATTAAAATCTTTATTTATTTTGGAAAACTTATTTTGTGGAATTTTTTTTAAAACTAATTCCTGTTCGTTTTATATTGACATAGTCTTTTTCGAGAAAAAGAAAATAATAGTTTGAATCTTTCTGGTTTTCTTTAAGAACTTATAGTTTTGCCTGCTATTTATATGCTGAAGAAACGTTTTCAGCAATGTTTAACAATATAAACTCTTTTGGAAATCATGACACAAATAGTAGTGTTTGATTTAGTCATAGACATCCTCTAGTTGACCTGATAAATAAAAGTTTACCATTCCCAATATTGTATTTATGCTCTTTCACAGCCTGGATACACTTACACGCTTTCGATTTAGTAAAATTCTAAGAGCAGAAGTAGTAATAGAAGTAGTCCCGAAAATTTCAACTTAATATACTCAGTCTTTCTTGGTATATTGCTGAGATGTCGTAATGGCAACCAGGATAAAAACAGTGTGTTTTGATTTAATTTTAAACCAACATTTAGTTTTTAAGCATAATGGACCAATTACATAACTGTGGGGGGTTGACCTACCCAATAACCCTAAAGATATAGTTACTAGACCAGTCAGCTATGCTGAACAAAATAGTTGCCTTAAAATTTTGATTGGAAGTATCTTGAAAATTATGAGCTAAAGAGGAGGGCTGATTGTCCTCCAATCACTTTTTACTCTTAAGAGAGCACTAAAACTTTTAATTTTCAGAAAACACACCGTGTCTTCTGGCTAGCTCAAAATCTACAACCTATGAAGGTATGAAGGTGAAATTTTCGTACGGATGACAACCTGCCATCCGTATGCAGGTTGTCAAAAGGGCATATCAGCAAAACCTTAGGAACAGTTTCGTGTGTGAAATTAAAACTTAAAACGCTTGTTGGGGGGGGGGATGTTGAACTAACCAAAAGACAATATTTGCATCATAATACTAATGCTTCTACTCCTACAACTACTGCTACTACTGCTACTAAAGCTAAGGCTACTACAATTAACAGTAATCCTACTGCTACTGCTATATTTACTGGTGCTACTACTACAACTAACAAACCTAAGGGTATTAAGAAGAAAGTTTTGTGCAATATTGTAACTGTATTGAAATAAATCGAAACACATTATGCCCATATGTCAAGAGGACGTATCAACAATGCTTCAGGACCGGTTGATGGTATTAAGTTAAAAATTTCATCGTGTGTTGAAGGGGATGTTGAAAAAAAGTTGCTATTTGCATACTGCTACTACAACTATTGCTACGCATAATTACTGATCCTTCCAACAATGCTGAAAAAATTTATGTCTGAAAACTTTTTTTGGAAACAACAAATCACTCAAATCACTTTGACTCTTAAAAAGGGCAACATAATTTCCAATTTAAAATCAAATGAGACCCATCTGAATTTAATACGACCACTCATTCCATAAAAAACCTTTTTGCCCCCAGGGCATAACTTAAACCCTTGCCCCAGGGCTCTAGGGGGTTGTTCCAACCTTGGAAGCATTGTTATATGTTCTTTGGACTATTTTAAACAAAATTGGCATTGTACAATTTCAATCAGATGCATTTGGTGAAAAGAGGGTAGTTGGGGGGAGGGGGTTCTACTCGACTTCCATCATTAATGACTCTTAAAAGGGAACAAAAACTTCCAATTTCAACCAAATGAGCCGCCTCCAAAGTTTATATAGCCATCCCTTTCATAAGAAGCTTAAATGCCCCAGGGGCATAACTTACAACCCTCGCCTTCATGTTGTTTTGTATCAACCTTAAAAAACCTTTTTATATGATATTTGGACTATTTTGAATAAAAGGACTGTCTCAAAATATCTATTGGATACATCTCAGGAAAACACGACGTGTTTGTGTGTGTGTGTGTGTGTTGTGGGGTGCTGCACTCTGACTACTTTGATTCTTAAAAAGGGAACTAGAACTTATGACTACCAATCCTATTAGTCCCATCCAAAGCATACACGACCACCCTTTTCATAAGAACCTTATATACCCCAAGGGCATACTTACAAACCCTTTCCCTGAGAGCTCTAAGGCGGGGGGTGTAATTCTCACAGACATAATTTCCAAAACCTTCAACTACGATGAATAAAATTGTTATCTTCAAATGTTGAAGGTTTAAGAAATGTTTCCAATGTTGAAATGTTGGAGGCTTAGGGCAAATGATGAACATGGAGCGGGGGGAAGCTGTGCTCTCAAATCACTTTGACTATTAAAAAGGGCACTATAACTTCCAATTTTCAATCAAATAAGCCTCATCTGATGTCTATACGACGCCCATTCCGTTAAAACCGTATATGTCCTCATAAAATAAGTTACAACCCTATCCCCAAGGCACTGGGGGGTTTATGTCATTCCTAGAGACATTATTATATGTTCTTTGGACTATTTTGAAAAAATCACTATCTCATAATTTCAATAAGATGCGTTCGGTGAAACGAGGGGTTTTGGGGGAAGTTCTAAAGGCCCTCCCTCACTTTTGACGCTTAAAAGAACTAGAATTTCCAATTTTCAAACAAATGAGCCTCTTGTAAAGTTAAACAACCATCCCACCGTAAAAACCTTTAATACCCCATAGACATAAATTACAATCCTTACGCCTAATCTCTGAGGTACGTTTAAACTCCAAAAGCATTGTTATATGATATCTACTCGATTTTGAATAAAATGGCTATCTCGAAACGTCTATTTGATGCATTTCAGGACAATAAGACGTGTGTTTGTGGGAGGGGATAGCTGCCGTCCGTTCACTTTGACTCTTAAAAAGAGCACTAGATCGTTCAACTACGTTGAACAAAATGGTCATATCAAAATGTTGAATCGGAAGTGTATGGGGAAACGATGGGTGTGGGGGTCATTCTCCCTCCGATTACTTTCGACTATTAAATGGCACTAGTCCTCTCAATTTCCAATTGAATGAGCCCTTTTTGAGGTTTTTAAGACAACGCTTTTTATAAAAACCATACATAACCCCAGGGCATAGCTTAAAACCTTAGCCCTGAGGGCTGTGGGGGGGGGGGGGGTGTCATCGTCAAAGACATAATTTCTGGATGTTTCAACTACGTTCAACAAAATGGCTATATCAAAATGTTGATCAAAAGTGTTTAGTGAAATGATGGGCGTGGGGGGGGGGGGCATTTGCCCGCCGATCACTTTTGACGATTAATAAGGACACTAGCCCTCTCAATTCACAATTGAATGAACCCTTTTTGAAGTTTCTATGACAACACTTTCTATAAAACCCTTATATGCCTCCAGGGCATAGCTTGAAACCTTTGCCCTGGGGGCTGTGGGGGGGGGGGTTATCCTCAAAGACATAATTTCCGGACCATTCAACTACCTTGAACAAAATGGCTATCTCAAAATTTTGATTGGATGTGCTTACGAAAATGGTGGACGTGATAGGGGGGTTAGTTACCCTCCAATCACTTTCGACTATTAAACAGGGCACTAGCCTTTTCAATTTCTAATCTAATGAGCCCTTCTTGAAGTTTCTACGACAGCGATTTCTATGAAAACCTTATATGCCCCCAGGGCATAACTTACAACTCTTGGCCTGAGGGCTGTGGGGAGGGGGAAGTTGTCATCCTCAAAGACACTAATTTCCAGAACTTTTAACTACGTTGAACAAAATAGCTATCTCAAAATTTTGATAGGATGTGTTTGGGGAAATGTTGGGCATGAGAGGGCGGGGGGTTTATTGCCCTCCAATCACTTTTGACTTAAAAATGGTACTAGCCCTTTGAATTTCCAATCAAATGAACGCTTTTTGAAGTTTCTACGATTACCCTTTCTATATAAACCTTATATGCCCCCATGGAATGACTTACAACCCTCGCCCTGAAGATTATGGGGGAGTGTCCTCCTCAAAGGCATAAATTCCGGATCTTTTAACTATGTTTAACAAAATGGATATCTCAAAATTTTGATTGTATGTGTTTGGGGAAATGGTGGGCGTGGAAGGGGTGTTATGTGCCTTCCAATCACTTTCGACCATGTTATAGTAAACCGAAGACTGGCAGGATCAATACAAGATACTAGGGTATATAGTTATTGATGCTAAAAGTAAATATCACCATCTAGTAGGGTCTAGGGTTAATTTAAAGCTGAAATTTCGGAGGGGTAACTACCTCCTGTGAAATTATGATGTTGGTAGACTCCAGGATGAGAATTTGAGAGAAACTTTCCAGGAACAGTTGAATACTAAACTTGAGAGTTTAAAATTTGATAGTGTGGAAGATGGTTGGAATAATTTTAGAAAAATAATTTGTGAAGTTGCTGAAGGTGTATTAGGGAAGAAAGCTAGAACTGTAGCTAAGAATATTAGTGAAAGAGCTTTTTGTTTAATAGAAAGGAGAAAGGGCTTGTACAAGAATTATCTGAGTGACAGATCATATGAAAACAAAAGGAATTTAAAGAAAGTGGAGAAAGCATTAAAATATGAAATAAGGAGGTGTGAAGTGGAGGCCATGGATAAAATTGCCAAGGATCTGGAAGATGCAGCTAGACGGCATAATAGTAAAATATTGTACTGGCATGTTAACAAATTGAGAGGGATTAGTCAATCCAGACTTGTCCCAGTTAAAGATAGGAATGGGGTCGCAATTAGCGATAAGGGGAAAAAACTAAAGCGAGATGGGCCGAACATTTTGAGAACTTGCTTAACCGAGATAGAATTGCAGGAAAAGATACAGAGTAAAATGAAAAAGTTTGTAAAGCCGTGGATGCGAGAAAGTATTTATTTCATGAGCAAAAATTAACGACAAAAATAAAAGTATTAAAAAATAATAAGGTTCCTGCTATAGATATTGTGGTAAACGACTTTCACAAATTTGATGGCTCGGAGGTTAGAAATAAGCTACTGAAGATTATGAATATGATTTTTGAAAAGGAGGAAGTACCTAGCGATTTTAGGAAAACCTTAATTGATCCACTTTATAAGAAAGGTGATAAAAGTGAGTGTGGTAATTATCGAAGCATTATTCTGGTCTCTGTAGGTAGTAAATTACTTGGTAATATGATACTTTTTAGACTGAGAGATACCATAAACACAGTTTTAAGAGAAGAGCAGTGCGGTTCTAGAAAAGGTAGAGGATGTGTCGACCAAATTTTCACTCTTAGGCTAATAATTGAGAAGTGTCTGAGTTTTCAAACACCTTTGATCCACAGTTTTATAGATTATGAGCAAGCGTTCGATTCTGTTGATAGAAGAGCTTTAGTAAAAGTTTTATCCTTATATGGTATACCAGACAAATACATTAAAGTGATCAGTGCTATGTACGAGAATAACACTGCTACGGTTAAGGTAGGAAATGAGGTTAGCAGCTGGTTTTGTATGAAATCAGGAGTTAAGCAGGGTTGTGTTCTATCCCCCTTTATATGGATTATTTTGATGGACTTTGTCTTAAGGAGCACAGGAAAGGCGATGGGAGAACACGGAATCAAAGGGGGAGGAAAAAGTTTCCTAGACTTGGATTATGCTGATGATTTAAGCATCCTAGATGAAAATGTGAGAAAAATAAATGAGTTTTAAGAGGCGAGTTCAGGGTGCTAGAATGGGTTTGAAAATTAATGTTAAGAAGACTAAGTCACTAAGGCTAGGAATAAGTTAATATGAAAAGGTGTCGTTTGGTAATGAAAATATTGATCAGGTGAGCAGCTTCACTTACCTTGTATTATTAAAGATGATGGGAGCAGATAAGATATTAAATGTAGAATAGCCAAGGCTCAGGTTGTATTTTCACAGTTAAAAAAAAGTTTGGAAGAATAGGAAGATAGTTCTGCACACAAAGATTAGAATATTAGAAGTCACAGTGATGACAGTGGTCAAATATGGCTCTGATGCATGGGCGCTACGAAAAGTGGATGAAGATTTGCTGAATGTTTTCCAGAGAAATTGCTTAAGGATTGTTCTGGGTACCCGGCTGACTGACCGTATTTCAAACAATAGACTATACGAAAAATGTGGTACAATATCGCTCTCTAGGGCTATAATGAAAGAAAGGTTGAGGTGGCTAGGGCACGTTGTGCAGATGAAAGATGACAGATTGCCGAAGATTGCTCTTTTCGGCAAACCATCTAGGGCTAAACGGAAAGCATTTCGTCCCCGTCTGGGGTGGGAGGACGTCATAAAGAAAGATTTAAAGGATATGGGAACTTCGTGGGAGGGTGTAAAAAGGGAGGTTTTGAATAGATTGGGGTGGAGGAGGAGCGTGCGTAGCTGTAATGATCTCAGGCGGCTTGGTGCTGCGGTGAGTTGTTAGTAGTAGTAGTAGTAGTAGTAGTAGTAGTATTGTGCCAACATCGTTCTTTACTCAGGCAGCGCTATTGTGCTGCCTATGATAGCAACAATAATGAAATAGATTTATATTAAGGTGTTCCCTAGCGCACTTAATAGGAGTAGAGAGGGGTCATGAGCTCGTGACAGAACCACGTGGTTCTGTCAGCATTTTTAATACTGACGGGGCTCCAAATAAGGGCATAGAGTCATTAGGGAGAACACGTGGTTAATGGGGTCAATGACCTAAATTTCACAACAACAACAACGACCTTGACATTCGCTGAGAGCGTGCACTTACAACAACAACAACATCGACCTTGGAACACCTGTGCTGTCGACCTCAATTCACCTATCGTGAATGAATAATTCCCCTTAGAAACAACAAATTAATTTCCCTTTCTTGACAGATCAATCAATCAATGACATCATCTGTCAGACTTTAAAAATTTTCGCCTAGAAACGATTCTCCAGGAATAGATCCAAGTCATTAATGTCTTTGCCTCGGAAACAACTCTTTTGGTCGAACTCCAAAGGATATTAATAACCAAAGGCCATGGAAACAATTAGGCAAGAAGCATCTTAGCGATGAATTGTTTTAGCGCGCGAAAAGGTTTCATATTAATTTGAAATGCGTTAGCGCAGAGATGCCAATAACAAAGGAACACGCTGAATTTACGTTTAGGGATTATTTGGGCGAAACCGTTTTAGACAGGTTATGGAACTATTTCGGCGAAACGGTTAGAGACATTTTAAAAGATGATTTTAGGAAAGATTTTAGAAGAGAATTTAATGGTGAAACTCTGTGGTCGTTATAATACGCAAGTTTCATTTGAACAGTGTTGTGAGGTCCTCTAACCCAACCCCAAAGGGTTCCAATCCTCTTACCCCAACCCCGAAGGAACCCCCCGGTCCTCAAAGGCCCCCAAGCTCCCAAAGGCCCTCCACCGGTCCCCAAATGTCCCCCAGGCCCCCAACTGCCCCCCCGGACGCTCAAAGGCCCCCCAAGCTCCCAAAGGGCCACCGGCGCCCCAAAGGCCCTCCACCGGTCCCCAAATGTCCCCCAGGCACCCAAAGGCCCACCCAGAACCCCCAATGCCAGCCCCCGACCCCAAAGCCCAACCCCCCGTCCCCCCACGGCCCCCCCAGCTCCCAAAGGACCACCGGCCCGCAAGGGACCCACAGACCCACAAAGGCTCTCCCCGAGCACCCGTCTTTCGTTGATGTGAGTTGTCTGAAACCTATGATTTGGGATGTGTAGTTTGCTACTTCAGGCTTTTCTGAGCAGGATTTCTTAGCCATTCGTAGGTGTGTGTTGACTGAAACCAATACTTTGGGATGAGTAGTTTGCTATTTCAGGCTTTTATGAGCAAGGTTTCTAAGCCTTTCGTTGGTGTGTGTTGAGTGAAACTTATGATTTGGGATATGTAGTTTGCTTTTTGGACTTTTCTGAGTTGGATTTCTTAGTCTTTCATAGGCGTGTGGTGTCTGAAACCTATGATTTGGGATGTGTAGTTTGCTATTTTCGACTTTTCTGAGCTGGATTTCTTATACTTTTATAGGTATGCGTTGTCAGAACATTATGATTTGGGATGTATAGTTTGCTATTTCAGTCTTTTCTGAGCTAAGGTTTTCTAGTATTTCGTAGGTGAATGTTGTCTGAAACCAATAGTTTGGGTTGAATAGTTTGCTATTTTTGACTTTTCTGAGCTAGTTTTCTTAGTCTTTCGTTGGTGTGTGTTGACTGAAACCTATGATTTGGGATATGCAGTTTGCTATTTTTGACTTTTCTGAGCTGGATTTCTTAGTCTTTCATAGGTGTGTGTTGTCTGAAACCTATGATTTGGGATGGGTGGATTGCTACTTTTGACTTTTTTGAGCTGGATTTCTTAGCCTTTCATTGGTGATTGGTGTCTGAAACCAATAGTTTGGGATGACTAGTTTGCTATTTTTGACTTTTCTGAGCTAGGTTTCTTAGCCGTTCATAGGTGAGTGTTGTCTGAAACCTATGATTTGGGATATGTAATTTGCTATTTCCGACTTTTCATAACCGGATTTCTTAGTCTTTCGTAGGTGTGTGGTGTCTGAAACCTATGATTTGGGATGTGTGGGTTGCTATTTTTTTGACTTTTCTGAGCTGGATTTCTTAGCCATTCGTAGGTGTGTGTTGACTGAAACCTATGATTTGGGATGGTTAATTTGCTATTTTTGACTTTTCTGAGCTAGATTTCTTAGCCTATCATATGTTTGTTCTTTCAGAAAATTATGATTTGGGAGGTGTAGTTTGCTCTTTGGACTTTTCAGAGCTAGGATTCTTAGTCACTCATAGGTGTTTGTTGTCTGAAACTTCGAGTTTGGGATGAGTAGTTGGCTATTTCAGACTTTTCTGAGCTAAGGTTTCTTAGTATTTCATAGGTGAATGCTGTCTGAAACTTATGATTTGGGATATGTAAATTACTATTTTGGGCTTTTCTGAGCTAGATTTCTTAGTCTTTCATAGGTGTGTAGTGTCTGAAACCTATGATTTGGGATGTGTAGTTTGATATTTTCGACTTTTCTTAGCTAGGTTTCTTAGCCTATCATAGGTATGTGTTGTCAGAACATTATGATTTGGGATGTGTGGGTTGCTATTTCAGGCTTTTCTGAACAGGATTTCTTAGCCATTCGTAGGTGTGTGTTGACTGAAACCTATGATTTGGGATGGTTAATTTGGTATTTTTGACTTTTCTGAGCTAGATTTCTTAGCCTTTCATAGGTGTGTTCTTCAGAAAATTATGATTTGGGAGGTATAGTTTGCTTTTTGAACTTTTCATAGCTAGGATTCTTAGTCACTCATAGGTGTTTGTTGTCTGAAACTTTGAGTTTGGGACGAGTAGTTGGCTATTTCAGACTTTTCTGAGCTAAGGTTTCTTAGTATTTCGTAGGTGAATGCTGTCTGAAACTTATGATTTGGGATATATAAATTACTATTTCGGGCTTTTCTGAGTTGGATTTCTTAGTCTTTCATAGGTGTGTGATGTCTGAAACCTATGATTTGGGATGTGTAGTTTGCTATTTTCGACTTTTCTGAGATAGGTTTCTTAGCCTTTAATAGGTATTTGTTGTCAGAAAATTATTATTTGGGCTTTGTATTTTTCTATTTCTGGCTTTTCTGGTCTATGGTTTTCTAGTATTTCGTAGGTGACTGTTGTCTGAAACCAATATTTTGGGATGAGTAGTTTGCTATTTTTGACTTTTCTGAGCTAGGTTTCTTAGTCTTTCGTTGGTGTGTGTTGACTGAAACCTATGATTTGGGATACGTAGTTTGCTATTTTTGACTTTTCTGAGCTGGATTTATTAGCCTTTCCTAGGTGTGTGTTGACTGAAACCTATGATTGGGATGTTTGGTTTTCTATTTTTGTCTTTTCTGAGCTAGATTTCTTAGCTGTTCATAGGTGTGTGTTGTCTGAAACTTATGATTTGGGATGTCTAGTTTGCTATTTGAACTTTTCAGAGCTATGATTCTTAGTCTGTCATTGGTGTTTGTTGTCTGAAACTTCTAGTTTGGGATGAGTAGTTTCGATATTTCAGGCTTTTCTGAGCTAAGGTTTCTTAGTCTTTCATAGGTGAATGATGTCTGAAACCTATTATTTGGGATATGTAAATTACTATTTCGGGCTTTTCTGAGTGGGATTTCTTAGTCTTTCCTAGGTGTGTGTTGTCTGAAACCTATGATGTGGGAGGGGTGGATTGCTACTTTTGACTTTTCTGAGCTGAATTTCTTAGCCTTTCATAGGTGTTTGTTGTCTGAAACCTATAGTTTGGGATGACTAGTTTGCTATTTTTGACTTTTCTGAGCTAGGTTTCTTAGCCGTTCTTAGGTGAGTGGTGTCTGAAACCTAGGATTTGGGATATGTAAATTACTATTTCGGGCTTTTCTAAGCTAGATTTCTTAGTCTTTCATAGGTATGTGTTGTCTGAAACCTATGATTTGGGATGTGTGGGTTGCTATTTTTTGACTTTTCCGAGCTGGATTTCTTAGCCGTTCATAGGTGAGTGCTGTCTGAAACTTGTGATTTGAGATGGTTAATTTGCTATTTCCGGCTTTTATTACCTAGGTTTCATAGCCTTTCATAGGTGTGTGTTGTCAGAAAATTACGATTTGGGATGTGTAGTTTGCTATTTGAACTTTTCAGAGCTAGGATTCTTAGTCCATCATTGGTGTTTGTTGTCTGAAACCAATAGTTTGGGATGACTAGTTTGCTATTTCAGGCTTGTTCATTTTGAATTTCTGTCATGAAATGCAAGAGTTGGAAAATTAGGGTCTTAGTCCACCAGCTCAGTATTAGGGTCCCAGTCCACCAGCCTGATCGGTGGAAATTCACTAGCTCAGAATTGGGGTCTTAGTCCACCAACCTGAATGGTGGAAATCCACTAGCTCAATATTGGGGTCTCATTCCACCAGCCTGAATGGTGGAAATTCACTAACTCCGACTTAGGGTCTTAGTCCAGCAGCCCGAATGGTGGAAATTCACTAGCTCAGAATTGGGGTCTTAGTCCACCAGCCTGAATGGTTGAAATTCACATTAGACGACACAAAACCTTACAGACACACAAAAACTTACACACACGCACAAAAACTTACACACACACACAAAAACTTACACACACACACACATGAAAACTTAAACACACACACCAAAACTTACACACAAACGATGAAAATTACACACACACACACACAAAATCAAACACACACACACACACACACAAACTAACACAATCAAACTAAAACTTAAATTCAAAAAAAAACTTAAATTCAAAAAAAAAATTAAAAAAACAAAAACAAAAAAAAAAAACTTACACACACACACAAACACGAAAACTCACACACACACACACCAAAACTTACACACACACAAAAACTTACACACACACACACACACACACAGAAACTTACACAAGAACACAAAAAAAACTCACACACACACGCACAAAAACTTACACACACACACACACACACAAAAAATAACACACACAAACAAAAAAAAAAAAACACACACGCAAACAAACACACACACAAAAAAAAAAACACACACACACACACAAACACAAAAAAAAACTTAAAAATTCACGAGAAAACTAACATTCACACAAAAACTTATATTCACACAAAAACTTAAACACACACACACAAACAAAAATAACACACAAAAAAACAATAAAAAACACACACACACCCTAAAAAACAAAAACACACACAAAAACTTACACACACACACACACACACAAACTTAAAAAATAACACACAAAATCACACACAAACACACTCACAAAAAAGTACACACACACACACACATAAACAAAAATAACACACACACAGACTAAAACTTACACACAAACTCCAAAAATAAAACACACACAAAAAATTACAAATGAACACGAAAACTTACACACACACACAAGAAAACTTACACACACAACTCAAAACTTACACACACAAACACACAAATACTTACACACACACACACACACAAACTTACACACACACACACACACACACAAACTAACACACACACACACACACACACAAAAACTTACACATTCACACTAAAAATAACATTCACAAACAAACTTAAATTCACACAAAAACTTAAACACACACACACACACACAAAAAATACACACATACACACACACACACACGAACACACACACACACACGCAAACAAATAAACACACAAACAAAAATACACACACACACACACACACACACACACACACACACACAAAAACTAACAAAATAAATCAAAAAAACACAATATAAAAATCAAAGAAAATTCAACAAACACACACACACACAAAACTAAAACACACACAAAAACGAAAACAAACACACACACACCAAAAAAACAACCCCCACAAAATAACACACACACACACACACACACAAAAACTGACACAAAAACAAACACAAAAAAACTAACACACACAAAAACTTACACACACACACACAAAAAAACAAAAAAAATTACACACACACACACACAAACTTACACAAACACACAAAAAACTTATATCCACACGCAAAAGCTTAGACACACAAAAACTTACACACACACAAAAAAACTTACACCCACACGCAAAAACTTACATGCACACAAAAAATAACATCCACACAAAAACAAACACACACACACACAAACTTACAAACACTCACAAAAACTAACACACACAAACACAAAAAAAATGACACACACATACACGAAAAATAACACACACACGCAAAAAATTTAACACACACACAAAAAAATACATACACACACACACATGCACACACAAACAAAAACTTACACAAGCACACGAAAACTTACATGCACACAAAAACTTATACACACAAACACTAAAACTTACACACACACGTCAAAACTTACACACACAATAGCTTAGACACACAAAAACTTACACACACACACACAAAAACTTACACACACACACAAAAACTTACACACACACACACACAAAAACTTACACACACAAAAACTTACACACACACACACACAAAACTTACACACACACACACAAAATTACACAGACACACACACACAAAAACTTACACACACACACACACACACACAAACAAACACACACACATACACACACACACACAAACTAGCACAAGCACACCAAAACTAACATGCACACAAAAACTTACAAGCACACAAAAACTAACACACACACACACACACAAAAACTTACACACACACACACACACACGAAAACACACACACACACGCCAAAACTTACACACACAAAAAAACATACACACACACACACACACACACACACACACAAAAACTAACACCATAACACAAAAAAACTCACACACACACTCACAAAAACTTACACACACACACACACACACAAAACTTACACACACACACACACCAAAAATAAAACACACACAACAAAAATTAAAAACAAAAAAAAAAATAAACACACAAACACACAAACATACAAAAAAATACACACACACACACAAAAAAAACTAAAACACACGCAAAAAAAATAAAACACACAAAAATAAACACACACAAACTAAAACAAACACACACAAACACAAACACACTTACACACACACACAAAAAACTAATATAAACACGCAAAATCTTAGACACACAAAAAATTACACACACACACAAAAACTAACACACACACTCAAAAACTTACATGCACACAAAACTTACAATCACACAAAAACTTACACACACACACAAAAACTTACACACACACACAAAAACTTACACACACACACACACAAAAAAATAAACACACACACACTAACACTAACACACACACTCAAAAACTGGCACACACACACAATAGCTTACACACACACACACACACACACACACACACACAAAAACTTACACATGCACACGAAAACTTACATGCACACAAAACTTATACACACACACACGAAAACTTACACACACACGACAAAACTTACACACACAAAATCTTAGACACACAAAAAATAACACACATACACACACACAACATAACCCACACACTCAAAAACTAACACACAAACACACACAAAAACAAAAACAAACACAAAATAACACACACACACACACGTACACACAAAAACAAACACAAACACGCACAAACTAACACACACACACACACAAAATAACAAACACAAACGAAAAAAAACTCACACACCAAAACTAACACACACACACAAAAACTTACACACACACACAAACATACACACACCCCCAAAAACTTACACACACACACACACGAAAACTTATGCACACACACGAAAACTACCATATCACAGTTACATTGTTTTAATTTTTCAAATTTCATTTTGAATTTCCATCGTGAAATGCAAGAGTTGGAATATTTCAGTAGTGACTTGCTGTGCTTTACCTTCTCACAGTTACATTCTCTTGATTTTTCGAAGTTCATTTTGAATTTCTATCGTGAAATTCAAGAGTTGGAAAATTGGGGTCTTAGTCCACCAGCTCAGTATTGGGGACCCAGTCCACCAGCCTGAACGGTGGAAATTCACTAGCTCAGAATTGGGGTCATAGCCCACCAGCCTGAATGGTGGAAATCCACTAGCTTAATATTGGGGTCTCAGTCCACCAGCCTGAATGGTGGAAATTCACTAGCTCAGAATTAGGGTCATAGTCCACCAGCCTGAATGGTGGAAATTCACTAGCTCAGAATTGGGGTCTTAGTCCACCAACCTGAATGGGTGAAATTCACATTAGACGAGGTTAAGTGCGCAAACACACACAGAGAGAGACGACTAACACACAGGGACAACACACACACAAAGAGACGACACCTAACCTTTTTCGGCGAGTATGGTTAGGTTAGGTTAGGCTAGATTAAGTTAGATTAGGTTAAGTTAGGTTAGGTTAGCCCATGTACGCTTCACTTAGGTTAGCTTAGGTTAGGTGAGAGACAGGCAAAAAGTTAGGTGTACGATTTGTTTAGGTTAGATTAGATTAAGTTCGGTTAGGTTAAGTTAGGTTAGGCTAGATTAGCCTACGTACGCGCGCGTACGTAGGCTATCATAGCCTAACCTAACTTAACCTAACCTAACAGTTTTTGTGTGTGTGTGTAAGTTTTTGTGCGTGTGTGTAAGTTTTTGTGTGTGTGTAAGTTTTTGTGTCGTCTAATGTGAATTTCAACCATTCAGGCTGGTGGACTAAGACCCCAATACTGAGCTAGTGGATTTCCACCATTCTGGCTGGTGGACTAAGACCCTAATTCTGAGCTAGTGAATTTCCACCGTTCAGGCTGGTGGACTGGGACCCTAATACTGAGCTGGTGGACTAAGACCCTAATTTTTCAACTCTTGCATTTCATGACAGAAATTCAAAATGAACAAGCCTGAAATAGCAAACTAGTCATCCCAAACTATTGGTTTCAGACAACAAACACCAATGATGGACTAAGAATCCTAGCTCTGAAAAGTTCAAATAGCAAACTACACATCCCAAATCGTAATTTTCTGACAACACACACCTATGAAAGGCTATGAAACCTAGCTAATAAAAGCCAGAAATAGCAAATTAACCATCTCAAATCACAAGTTTCAGACAGCACTCACCTTTGAACGGCTAAGAAATCCAGCTCGGAAAAGTCAAAAAATAGCAACCCACACATCCCAGATCATAGGTTTCAGACAACACATACCTATGAAAGACTAAGAAATCTAGCTTAGAAAAGCCCGAAATAGTAATTTACATATCACAAATCCAAGGTTTCAGACAACACTCACCTAAGAACGGCTAAGAAACCTAGCTCAGAAAAGTCAAAAATAGCAAACCAGTCATCCCAAACTATAGGTTTCATACAACAAACACCTATGAAAGGCTAATAAATTCAGCTCAGAAAAGTCAAAAGTAGCAATCCACCCATCCCAAATCATAGGTTTCAGACAACACACACCTAGGAAAGACTAAGAAATCCCACTCAGAAAAGCCCTAAATATTAATTTACATATCCCAAATCATAGTTTTCATACATCATTCACATTTTAAATACTAAGAAACATTAGATAATAAATGCCTTAAATAGCGAAACTACTAATCCCAAACTAGAAGTTTAAGACAACAAACGCCTATGACGGACTAAGAATCATAGCTCTGAAAAGTTCAAATAGCAAACTACACATCCCAAATCATAAGTTTCAGACAACACACACCTATGAAAGAATAAGATATCTAGCTCAGAAAAGACAAAAAATAGCAATCCACACATCCCAATCATAGGTTTCAGTCAACACACAACTAGGAAAGGCTAATAAATCCAGCTCAGAAAAGTCAAAATAGCAAACTACGTATCCCAAATCATAGGTTTCAGTCAACACATACCAACGAAAGACTAAGAAACCTAGCTCAGAAAAGTCAAAAATAGCAAACTACTCATCTCAAACTATTGGTTTCAGACAACATTCACCTACGAAATACTAGAAAACCTTAGCTCAGAAAAGCCTGAAATAGCAAACTACACATCCAAAATCATAATTTTCTGACAACACATACCTATGAAAGGCTAAGAAACCTAGCTAATAAAAGTCGAAAATAGAAAACTACACATCCCAAATCTTAGGTTTGAGACATCACACACCTAAGAATGAATAAGAAATCCAACTCAGAAAAGCCCGAAATAGTAATTTACATATCCCAAATCATAAGTTTCAGACAGCATTCACCTACGAAATACTAAGAAACCTTAGCTCAGAAAAGTCTGAAATAGCCAACTACTCATCCCAAACTCGAAGTTTCAGACAACAAACACCTATGAGTGACTAAGAATCCTAGCTATGAAAAGTCCAAAAAGCAAACTATACCTCCCAAATCATAATTTTCTGAAAGGACACACCTATGAAAGGCTAAGAAATCTAGCTCAGAAAAGTCAAAAATAGCAAATTAACCATCCCAAATCATAGGTTTCAGACAACACACACCTACGAATGGCTAAGAAATCCTGCTCAGAAAGGCCTGAAATAGCAACCCACACATCCCAAATCATATTGTTCTGACAACACATACCTATGAAAGGCTAAGAAACCTAGCTCAGAAAAATTGAAAATATCAAACTACACATCCCAAATCATAGGTTTCAGACACTACACACCAATGAAAGACTAAGAAATCTAACTCAGAAAAGCCCGAAATAGTAATTTACATATCCCAAATCATAAGTTTCAGACAGCATTCACCTACGGAATACTAAGAAACCTTAGCTCAGAAAAGTCTGAAATATCCAACTACTCATCCCAAACTCGAAGTTTCAGACAACAAACACCTATGAGTGACTAAGAATACTAGCTCTGAAAAGTCCAAAAATAGCAAACTATACCTCCCAAATCATAATTTTCTGAAAGGGCAAACATATGATAGGCTAAGAAATCTAGCTCAGAAAAGTCAAAAATAGCAAATTAACCATCCCAAATCAGAGGTTTCAGTCAACACATACCTACGAATGGCTAAGAAATCCAGCTCAGAAAAGTCAAAAAAATAGCAACCCACACATCCCAAATCATAGGTTTCAGACACCACACACCTACGAAAGACTAAGAAATCCGGTTATGAAAAGTCGGAAATAGCAAATTACATATCCCAAATCATAGGTTTCAGACAACACTCACCTATGAACGGCTAAGAAACCTAGCTCAGAAAAGTCAAAAATAGCAAACTAGTCATCCCAAACTATAGGTTTCAGACAACAAACACCTATGAAAGGCTAAGAAATCCAGCTCAGAAAAGTCAAAAGTAGCAATCCACCCATCCCAAATCATAGGTTTCATACAACACACACCTATGAAAGACTAAGAAATCCAGCTCAGAAAAGTCAAAAATAGCAAACTACATATCCCAAATCATCGGTTTCAGTCAACAAACACCAACGAAAGACTAAGAAACCTAGCTCAGAAAAGTCAAAAATAGCAAACTATTCATCCCAAACTATTGGTTGCAGACAACATTCACCTACGAAATACTAGAAAACCTTAGCTCAGAAAAGCCTGAAATAGCAAACTATACATCCCAAATCATAATTTTCTGACAACACATACCTATGAAAGGCTAAGAAATCCAGCTCAGAAAAGTCAAAAATAGCAAACTACACATCCCAAATCATAGGTTTCAGACACCACACACCTATGAAAGACTAAGAAATCCAACTCAGAAACGTCAAAAAAGCAAACTACATATCCCAAATCATAAGTTTCACTCAACACACACCAACGAAATGCTAAGAAACCTAGCTCATAAAAGCCTGAAATAGCAAACTACTCATCCTAAAGTATTGGTTTCAGTCAACACACACCTACGAATGGCTAAGAAATCCTGCTCAGAAAAGCCTGAAGTAGCAAACTACACATCCCAAATCATAGGTTTCAGACAACTCACATCAACGAAAGACGGGTGCTGGGGGTGAGCGTTTGCGGGTGTGGGGGTCCGTGGTGGGCCGGGGTTCGTTGGGGAGGGCGGGGGTCCCTTGGGGGACGGGGGGTGGGGCTTTGGGGTCGGGGTTGGCAATTTGGTGGTCTGGGTGGGCTTTTGGGTGCCTGGGGGACATTTGGGGACCGGTGGAGGGCCTTTGGGGCGCCGGTGGCCCTTTGGGAGCGTGGGCGGCCTTTGAGCGTCCGGGGGGGGCAGTTGGGGGCCTGGGGGACATTTGGGGACCGGTGGAGGGCCTTTGGGAGCTTGGGGGGCCTTTGAGGACCGGGGGGTTCCTTCGGGGTTGGGGTAGGAGGATTGGAACCCTTTGGGGTTGGGTTAGAGGACCTCACAACACTGTTCAAATGAAAGTTGTGTATTATAACGACCACAGAGTTTCACCATTAAATTCTCTTCTAAAATCTTTCCTAAAATCATCTTTTAAAATGTCTCTAACCGTTTCGCCGAAATAGTTCCATAACCTGTCTAAAACGGTTTCGCCCAAATAATCCCTAAACGTAAATTCAGCGTGTTCCTTTGTTATTGGCATCTCTGCGCTAACGCATTTCCAATTAATATGAAACCTTTTCGCGCGCTAAAACAATTCATCGCTAAGATGCTTCTTGCCTAATTGTTTCCATGGCCTTTGGTTATTAATATCCTTTGGAGTTCGACCAAAAGAGTTGTTTCCGAGGCAAAGACATTAATGACTTGGATCTATTCCTGGAGAATCGTTTCTAGGCGAAAATTTTTAAAGTCTGACAGATGATGTCATTGATTGATTGATCTGTCAAGAAAGGGAAATTAATTTGTTGTTTCTAAGGGGAATTATTGATTCACGATAGGTGAATTGAGGTCAACAGCACAGGTGTTCCAAGGTCGATGTTGTTGTTGTTGTAAGTGCACGCTCTCAGCAAATGTCAAGGTCGTTGTTGTTGTTGTGAAATTTAGGTCATTGACCCCATTAACCACGTGTTCTCCCTAATGACTCTATGCCCTTATTTGGAGCCCCGTCAGTATTAAAAATGCTGACAGAACCACGTGGTTCTGTCACGAGCTCATGACCCCTCTCTACTAATAGGAGATGCTTATTGAAGCCAAAGTATGGGATAATTGAATCACAAATAGCCGAATTATTTGTTTTGGTGACTTCAGTACGGACTTAAATTCTTGCTTCCTCTAACCATGTTTGATCTTAAGAAAATGGGTAAAAATTAATATTTCAAAAAATTAGTGGACTTTTGGAAATAAATAACATGAGCGTCTATAGAAAGTGCATGAATATGAAATTGTAAAATATGCATTCCAATTGGAACTGGAAAAGAGTGAAGCATTTTCATATAATGCCAGGACTACCTAAAATCTAATAAGTGATTGCTGAGGGGTACAACATAAGTTGTCGAAAAACTGGGTTTCTATTCTATAATAATTACCTACTAAAGAAAAAAAGGCTATATATCTATGTTTATATTTTGAATACAACTTTTTCAGGTCAGATGCTGTGGAATGTCCTTCGAATAATGTGATTGTTACACGGTATAAATGTAACACCAACGGAGAATGGACTGACTGCTTTCGTCGACATTGTTGTCCTGGTTATACCTACATTGCCGGAAGGTAATTTACTTTTTGTTATTTAGTTATCAGAGGCCTACCCAAAACAGCATTAGAGAAACTGTAATTTTCCTAAAAGACAAACTCTGCCATAAATCTAATCTATCCATTAATATGGATATTATGAAAATGATTCAAGATTAAACACTTCAAATTATTATTTAACGGACTTACCTACAATAGCCACTTTTTAGAAAGAACAATCATCTATCCTATTCTGTCATATTTATCCGTCTAGTTGACTATTGACATATTAATAGAATCCTTATTTTCTCCTGATTCGGAAATTATCACTTTTATTACTTAATTCTTACGTAATCCCAATAGCCTATATTTATTCAATAGCTCTATTGAACATTACCACTGTACCATCCTATTGGTGGTTGTATTGCTCAAGGATCAGATGTCGATAAAATGGCTAGTACAACTATATACGCAATAAAATTATTAGCAACCTTGTGGCAGCACAGTGGACATGTCTAGGCTCACAGACAATCTGTGGGCAAATCTTGCCAGTCGCAAGGTGCATGCTTATCTTTCCTTGCCCCCTAAACTTGAATTTTTATTTCATATTTCCTTGACGACTTTCACCTCAAAGTTAGTCTTTTTGTTTTAATTCAAACAATAGCCACAAATCTAAATACAAAAATCTTAAACAAACATTTCTTTGTCTTTACGCTTAATAAATAAGTAAACTGATAAAGCTAGAAATTTTTGGTTCCTACAAAGCAATCTTGGAATGGTGGTATTACTGTAGGTCGTATAATTCTTGAAAATTATCGATGGAAAAAAAAGACATTATATGAGGACCAAAGGCCTATCGTTGTATAAATGACTCTGTGCTTTGACAACGAGTATAATGTCGTCTCTGCCGTTTCTCTCTTGAATTCAAGAAGTTTGTTGAATGCAAACTATAAAAGTCAAGTGAAGTAAAGTCAAACTTTAAACGAGCGTTAATTACTATGAATGAATTAATGAATCCTAAAATGAACAGAAACTAAATCATTAATCAAGTCAAAATTAAAAGGAATATAGATTACCAGACATAAAACTCTGCCCGTGCCTGACACTTTACTAAATGTTAGGGTGTTGTTTGCACTTATTTGTCATTTTTATTATGAAATTTCACTGCCCGTGCCTGCCCGCTGCCCGTGCCCGTACCCTCTGGGCATAACTTACAACCCTTGCCCCTAATCTCTGGAGTTTATTTCAACCCCAAAATCCTTGTTATATGATATTTAGACTATTTTGAATAGAATGGCTATCTCAAAACTTCTATTAGATGCATTTCAGGACAATAAGACGTGTGTTTGTGGGAGGGGATAGCTGCCGTCCGTTCACTTTGACTCTTAAAAAGAGCACTAGATCGTTCAACTACGTTGAACAAAATGCTCATATCAAAATGTTGAATCGGAAGTGTTTGGGGAAACGATGGGCGTGGGGGTCATTCTCCCTCTGATTACTTTCGACTATTAAATGGCAATAGCCCTCTCAATTTCCAATTGAATGAGCCCTTTTTGAAGTTTTTAAGCCAACGCTTTCTATAAAAACATTATATACCTCCAGAGCATAACTTACAACCTTAGCTCTGAGGGCCGGGGGGGCTGTCATCGTCAAATACATAAATTCTGGATCTTTCAACTACGTTCAACAAAATGGCTATATCAAAATGTTGATCAAAAATGTTTAGGGAAATGATGGGCGTGGGGGGGGGGGGTTGGCATTTGCCCGCCGATCATTTTTGACGATTAATAAGGACACTAGCCCTCTCAATACCCTCTCAAGTGCCTGAAATTTCACTGCTCGTGCACGCTGCCCAAGCCTGACACTTTTCTAAATGTTAGGGTGTTGTTTGCACTTAGTCATTTTTATTATGAAGTTTCGATCGGAGTAAGAATGTGGGGGAAATGGGGTAAAAGTTTAGTAGTCTGCCTCTCCAGAAGGAAACATCTTAATAGAACAATTCTTACTTGATAATATGCATAAAAATAATAGTCAACATATACTCCCATTTTCATTCAAATATTCCCGATTTCTTTTATTATAAATATACAATTTTACCTTTTTATTGTGTGCATTTCTGTTTTGAACACACTTTTGTACTTTCATTTCGTCAAGGCGACGTTTTCCAGGATTGTATTTGGAATATAAGATCATCTATAGCATTCTTTTACAGCCCGTGGTTACTAAGTACTGTTAAAAAATATAATACATCACGTTTCGTTTAAGCTAAAATTTAAAAAACTGCCATCACGACATGAAAATAGAGACAGTGTTTAATCGCGAATATTGAAAATACGAATGCACACAACAAAAGTAATAAAGTTGGGTCAAAACGCAGACTGGGGTCAAGGGGGGGGGGGTGGAGCAAACTTGGGTCTGAGGGGACCCCTCACCCCGATTTCTTTCCGCATCTTCGGTATTTCGGAATCTAATCTTACGACAAAGGCTGTATCTTTTGTTCGAGAGGGGGGAGGGGGTACAAAAAACTCAAACACGCATCATAAATTTATTAATATGCATTCTTGTTACTTTTTTAAGAGTCACACAATAATTTGGGGGGGGGGGGGGTTCAATCCCCGTACCTCTCCCGTGGATATGGCCTGGATATGGCAAAACGCGACTTCAGCATCAAAACGCGACCTAAATCGACACCAACAAGTCACAAAACAACATGATATAATATATAACAGGTAATGATTTAGTTAAAAGTAATAATAAAAATAATAATAAAAACTATTTTCCTATTTTAGAAATTGAGTTTAGAGTCAAATAGTTTTTTCTTTATTTTTAAGTAATCCTTAATTTTTCTGCTTAGCGTGCTAAGGTAGTTCAGACTTGGGCACTTTAGGGAATACTATTAGTATTTTTTCATTTTCACTTTATGGTTTTTACTTTATGGTTTTACTATTTACTTTTTTTACTTTTACTTTTTAGTATTAGTATTTTTACTTTATAGTTTGGTTAAAATAAATACCTACAAGAAGTGTGATCTATCCTGGCAACGACTCTATTTTTAAAAGATTTATGTTTTTGATCGATTTTTGTTTGACTGGATGCTAGCTGATATTTAAGCTATATTTAGTGATAGAATAATTGAAGTAGTCAGATTAATTTTCACTTCTGGGGTTTAAATTTGAAATTTAAATCATAATTGATAGTCACATTCAATACTGAAAAGTACAAAAACTCATTTCGAAATGGAAAAAGTCACTTCGAACAGTTTCTAAATAAGAATATATTGTTCTAAAATTGTCTTTTGAATTCTAGCTATCAATCTGATTCACTGGCCATCTATTTAACTAATGATTACTCTACTTCAAAATGATGAAAACATGATTAGGAGGATTTTTGCTTACAGCTATCGAAATATCTGAAAACAGCTATAAATTCTTGAGTAAGAAAGCAGAAGAATGTAAAAAAGCATGGAGAAAGTGGGAGTCTTAACTGGGAAGTTTACTATTACAACTATAACTTAATTTTAGGTGCATTGGCGAGAAAGAAGATCCCTGCTCGTTGAACTTATGTGAACAAAAATGTTCCGTATTTTTCGAAAGAGTCATTTGCACCTGCTTCTCTGGGTATAAATTCAGTGCCGAAAACCGGAAGAAAGGAATACGACCTGTGTGCCTTGGTAGGATTTTTTTCATTAGATCGTGCGCTGTTTGCTATGATACTACCTGCAAATCAAAGATGGTATCTAAATCAAGTTCTTAAACATGGTGAATTATACTGTGTTTAGTCATTGGCCTAAATAAAATGTAAAGTTTCGTAATAAACCGTATTTTAGTTTTGTGGGACACCATTTCTACCAGTCTCAATATTTTTGAGGGAACTTGGTATATCCCCCCTCCCCGAAAAAAAAATCCCACCACGACAAATTCCCCCCCCCCATCCTCATGAAAGATTGAGCAGCCAAAGATAAAATAGAAAAAATCAAAATAATGAAGAAAAGAAGGAATTTCGGAACATTCTACCTATGTTCCAAAATCTAAGCAGAATAAAGGGTGTAGAATATCTTATAGTATTTACTTATACATTCTCATATATTTTTTTTTGTGTGTGTGTGTGTGTTTTTGGTGGTTAAGTTAGTATAGCAATATAAGATAAAGATAAAAAAATAGTTTGAAAATATGAAATGAGTGGCAACTTTAGAAGAGAAGTCCTCTGATGGAAGTACACAGACATAACAGCCTGGGACTAAGAAATAGGAGCTATTACTTCCCGTGGAATTGGTCTGGTATCGACCAAGGGCGTCACTAACTAAAGTGTGTTTTTTTTTTTTGGGGGGGGGGGTAATGTATTTTACTGACTTGATGGTATTAGTAGAGTGGGGGGTGCTACTCCGATCAGTACAAAATTCGGTTATCAAAAGAACGTATCTCCGATCAGTACACCAAATAAGGGCATAGCCTCCCTCGGGAGAAAGAGTGTGTAATCGGTCAATGACCTCTTTTTTCCAAGGTCGATTTATTTGATGTTTTTATTTGTAATAACTCCGGGACGAAGGTTGCACATGCGCAGTGAATTCTAACGGGAACAATGTTATTGATTGCGTAATCGAAAGGAAAGTGGATTTCCGAGAAATTGATTGCTTAATCGAAGGGGAAGTGAATTTCTAAGAAATTGATTGCGTAATCGATTGGTAATTTTATTGATCCGATAATGGAAAACAGGATCGTGTGTATCCTAACAAATCAGGAACAGTCTAGAGTCAGCAGTTGGATTGAAAGGACTAAAAAATGAATAAATTTGAGAAAGAGACAATCAGGTCAGTGTTTATGGAAAAACATTTGATTTTGGATGATGATTTTCTCGATTTATCTCTTAAACGCAGTATATTCTCTTGTTAGGGAGCACTTGACGATATAATGAGGAGTGATTCTCCCCCATTGGACTATTGTATGAAACTTTTAAAATGTGATTCAAATGCATATAGTCAATTTATTGATATATTAATTGGAACAAAGCAGAATCATATTGTGGATATACTTTTGAAAACATTGCCAATGGATTCAATGTAGATGGCTCCCCCATCATTCGAAAGAGGTAACGTCACAGAGCTACTCCTCTCTCCCACCATGTCCCTCCACCTTGAATTTATCGAGCGAGGACGATCAGTTTCGTTTTAGCTGTGAGTGAGTTGACATCGGAAACCGAAAAATGTTCTATATATGCCCATTGTGCATGTACACTCTTGGCAGTTGGAATCAATGCGAGAATTGTACAATGATTGATGAGTATAGTGGAAAGTGTAGATTCTGTAATCCTTGTAAATTACATAGAGGCTATGCAGTACAAATTAAAGGATGTAATTCATGTCTTGAGGAGGTGTGTGATTCTCACCCTAGAGGGCACCTGTGCTCCAAGTGTCACAATGATAAATGTGACCAGTGGGAGAATACTTACCCCGCTATGATTGGAAAGAATCCTAAACGTGATTTTAGTATATTTCTACGGGATTGGTATCGTCGAGGATTTAAATTATTCAGGGAAGAGGAATCTAGTCTACGATTCAACTGTTGGAACAACAAGAGACTTTGGTTTCTACGTCATCGCTGTGACGACACTGCCTACTATGACTATAAACCATGTGATTTTTATTTGGCAGTGACGGAATGTGATTCACCATTTGAAAACACTGTATGTGATATTGCTTCAAATAGACAGATTGAAACTCTTGAATTTCATAATATGAATGTGAATAGTATCATTGACTATACAAAGAGATATGACAAGAGTGAAGTTACATTGTACTGTAGAACATGTGACCCTGACTTTGCAGTCAATCAAGATCAATATACAGTGAATCCAAATGATTTACCAGCATTAGTGGTTCACGATAGTTACCTATTAGAGGATGAAATCTAAAGTGAAGATTTAAAGACATTGTTGTATATATGCATTTTATTAATAAACAAATTCACAAACATTTTTTAAGCACTTTACTCTTAGGGCACTGAAATCAATACTGTATAGGTCTGAGAGGATATTTTCCACTAGAAAGTCGTTCAGACGGGGATTGTCACTATACATGTATAGAAACTGCTTGTAAGTATAGCCACGACATCGGAACACAAAATATAGTAGTGCATGGAAGCCGCAGCTTTTAGTCGTTAGATCCTGCACCCTCTTTCGATTTTGAATAATAGTTTTCCCCACTGCTCTCAATATAGTTGCTGATGTGAGGTGTGTAGAATGTATAGGGTAGACCAAGAGGATCAAAAAATTCGATATTCTTCTTTGTTTGATAGATGCATATCTAATGACCCGTCAGCACAGTCGACGGACTGCTATTAACAATAATCAAGGTCTTGGTCGCGCTTTGAATTTTGCCAAGATAGTGTGAGGGTAGACAATAGGATATGAACTGGAACATGTAGGGGTCTATATTAAATACATTGATTATTTGACTGGTGTTCATGGCGCCAAGTCTAGTAGGACACTACCTTCGGGAGTGATTTCCCAATAGGTTTCATATTGATTTAGTGAGATTAGTGCAATACTCTCAGCCAATGGGTCGGCAAATGTACACTCTACACGCAAAGTCCCCGTACGTACGATACTCAGATCCTGCGTACCCGACAACTCTAATACAATAATACCATGTGTTTTAGCAAACATTTTCTCGGTTATACTATTTTCAAATAGTTGCGAGTCATGA
This sequence comes from Artemia sp. Qi Xiang Cuo, assembly GCF_049724085.1. Classification (NCBI taxonomy): domain Eukaryota; kingdom Metazoa; phylum Arthropoda; class Branchiopoda; order Anostraca; family Artemiidae; genus Artemia; species Artemia sp. Qi Xiang Cuo. The sequence goes on along the minus strand of NC_142814.1, from coordinate 21,094,111 downwards.
TCTAGGGTTTGCATGGTCAACTCATACAATGTTCTATAGGATTTATCAAAAGATAGATTGTAGAGTGGGATGCCGTTTACTTTGCACACAAGAGATGAAAGTCCAAACATCTTGAATTTCTGTGGACATTCTGTCCTTGATCCTAGTGCACTGTCTCTTTTTAAATATGCCTAATCCAATTTCGACGTGCTTTCACAATTGATAAAGGATTAATAGGTGAAGGTGCGTGATACCACTGCAAGATGACTTTGAGTGGTGATTGTATGAGGAACAAGTAGTTTAATATTGTTGCCATTGGCTCTCAGTTTTTCCACGGCCAAAGCAACAGAACTCATAACCTGCTGTTTGCGTACATGTAGTATTGCTGAGGTGAGGGAGAGACTTACATCGGGATTGCCAGCAAGTTTCTTTCTCAATTAGAAATTGGAGGGTGCAAGCGTCAGTTTTATATCCACTGTAACATTGGGCGGCAGCCATTGGGGTATATTAAATAATTCATGATATATTTTTCCAACTATATGTAATTCACTAGTTGTGGCATTTTTAAGCGCATCTGTACTATCAGTATTAGTAATATATTCATATCCATTGGAGGCACCTCTCAATTCCTTGTATGACTTGGGCGTCATCAGCATGAATTGTATATAGCTTGTATAGTTGGAGAGAGTGGTGCTTGTGCTCACCAGCGTGCCATTGATGTACTGACTAATTTGACGAAATAAATTATGTAATAGCCTATACAATTTTCATAGGATATTCCATCGGCTCGAATTGGCATGTAATTATCGGATTTACGAACTTTCATTTGTAAATCTATAAATGTGGACGATAAATCTATGAAGTAGTCTTCATTGGAATAAATTTGAAAGTGGATATTATCGGAGAGGGGTTGTAGTGGATAAAATTGTTCATAGTATCCATGCTTGACACTCACATCAATATTTTCGGCATTGAATAGATTCAATGAGGCGGTGATTGAAGGTTGGGAATCCTTATGTGGTAGGTAGGACATCTTAGGAGAAGAAATCTTGTGTTGATCTGACAATTCTCTTCTTCCTGGGGCTTCTGGTTACACTACATGTCGGCTTTTTCCTTCCTTTCTTTGACAAAAGGCATGTCTTACGTTTCCGACCTGAGCGGAGACTGATGAGTGATGCATTGTTTCGACACCTTTTTAAGCCTTTACCATTCTGTTTTAATCTCTCGCCCAGGGTTCGCGCACTGGACCTAAGATTTTCCGAAGCACTTTTTTTTAAATCCTTGCCAGAGCCCCAATCGTATCGTGTAGAGGATGCAAAATCTGTCGCAGCCAGTACAAGATATTTTCTAGCCAGTGGTAGCGCAGAGTGAAAGAGCTTAGCAAACGAACCACCAAGACTGTAGCCAGAAATCGACGTGTAACCCTTGTAATAGTCCATTCCATTACCATGTTGTCTTTGGCCAAGAGTATTAATATAGCAGTCAATATAAGGACAAGTGAATACCACTTTTTTATTAGACATCTTGCTTTTGAACGATGGGTTGAAAATGGCATGTAATCACAGCCAAACCTTTTGAAATTGCTATTGGATCACCCAATTCGGTTCTTAGTGTTAACTGACAGAGTTCCAAATAGGAAGTGTTTACGGGACTATACTGAAGATGCTTTATATTGTAGTGATGAATATGTTCTTGATTGGTTTTTCGTTCAAGAACTCGCAGGAGGGGATCGTTTGCATAACCAACCCGAGATGTTTCCACAAATGAAGCATAGAGAAATATTCAAGTGTCCGCGGAGAAGGCAAGCAGGTAGTCAGCGAAAATAAAATTAGTGTTTCCGGCACTTTTACCGTTGATTATATCGAGCTTAAAGCCAAGAACATTCATTAGATTATTATTGAGAATAACCTTTTCACTGGCAATAGGTGAACTAATGTAGATCTTGCCCTCATCCTTTGAATAGTTGAAATGAAAAGCCCCCTTTTTTCTAGCGGAAATTCTTTTATTGATAGAACGACATAAATCATTCATACAGGTGAGTTCTTCGTAGGGTAATTCAATATATGGATAATCCAACCAATTGATTTTTTGAATTTGTTCTTGATCACCTGGTGGTGGCGACCAATCATAGGGTCTAATTTTTATTTCATATTTACGATCCTTTCTCAGGATGTCATAGGTATTTTTGAGAATACAGTCAACAATAGCCACTTCATACTTTCCATCGTCGAATTTGATGGTGGGGGAGAGTTTCGTCCAAAAATCACTTGTTTTATTCAAATCATTGTAGAGATGATCAGAAACATTGGACATGAAAATCACATATAAATTAAGTGGCGTTGTCAAGGTCTTCAGCACTGATACAAGAATCAAAATCCGAGGTGTATCCTAGCCAGCCAACAAGCACCTGTCTCTTGCCTAGGCGCGTACGACTCAGTAATATCTTTTCAATTTGAAAAATTTAACTCGTTTGTCTAAATTTTTTAAATTCATATTCATAAAAACCACCGAGAATCTCATCATCTTTGGTGTCTCGCAGTTGATAAGTTATGGGTATGGTTTACAGGATTTTAGAAACTTTAAAAAGTTCGATGCTCCACAAATAATTCCCCTTTTCAAAATTATTGGTGGTTCTATTAACTCAAACAGTATCACCAACATTGAATTTCTTCTTCTTTTTCTCTTTTTCACCCTTGGAGTATTGCTTTAGAAAAGTATCAAATGTATTTTCAGTGTAGTGAACATCCGTTGGTGTAGATTTGGACAGAGAACGATGGGGTCGTTGGTTGTTTATCTGCATGATTTTACCTAAATAATGAATAAAAGCCGATGTATTTTTCAATGTGCAATATTTTGAAATTAATAGACGAATCGTTCTTATTAATCGTTCAGCCAATGCAGCCTTTATCAGGCTGTGACTCTGATAAAGTGTTGTATTATATTTCAAAAGAACCTTTTGCACATGGGGATTAACAAATTCACTGCCACGATCCGATTGAATTTTTCTATATGAATCATGTTGGAGAATACTTTCAATGGCCCGTGCAACTTCAACACCTCTCTTTGATCGCAGTGGAATGGCATAGGCATAGCGACTAAAGAGACTGAGTGCCACTAGAATATATTTGTACGGTGTATTGTGACGTTGTTGAAGTGCGTCTAAAGTTAAAAGATCCGTTTGCATTATATGCAGAGGGAAAAAGGCTTTAGTTTGTCGATAGTTTTTACTGCGAAGCCTGTGATTTCGATGTAGTGTGTAACTCGGTTCATTTTCTAGATACTCTTTTGCATTTTTCGATGTGGTGCCGGACACAGCTTTGGAAAGTGTTTTAGGAGAATTTAAACTTCCCACCTCGCCAAAATTTTCATAGACACCTTTCAAAAATTAAACCATGTTGAGTGTAAACACGTAGTGTAATGACCACCCCCCTTTTGCACACTGGCGGGCGAATCAATTCGTCTTCACTTTTGAATAGCAGCCAATGGTGTTGTAAAATTATTGCTGCTGCTAGTATCTTCAAATACCAAATCTTCTTCTTCTTTTTTAAATGATGTTGTTGGAGGACTATATTCTCTTAGTTTCTTTAGAATTTGCTTATTGCCAATAAGACTTTTGGGAAAGTTTGATACATACAGAAAGGTGTATAGATTATCGTCAAAGGATAAGAGTTCTTTACGATTCGTCACCATATCACAAATTAAATCAACTAGATTATAACTTTGTCCCTGAATTATAATTCGTTTCCCTGTGCTATCGACTTGAACTTGATCACCAGTTTCCAATATGAGATACGATAATACTCTTTTATTCTGTTCTCGATAGGTCAATGGCAATAGGTTTCCAATTTTCAATACAATTGAATTCAATTCCTTCTCCTTTGATGCTGCTGCAGAATCTTGAGGAGATGTATCCTGTTTAGAGGGATCAGTGGTGATGGTGGCGGGTCTCTCGCGATATGGTTTATGTTTGTCCACACGTCGCAGTGCATCTTGAAGTAAAATCAGTTTTTTTTCATCGGCAATATTCTCGTCATTAATGAATTTGCTCAGATCATCCTCAAAATGTTCGTATGTTAAGAAAATAAGTTAAATTGGTGTCAATGTATAGGGTTTTGCCATCTAGAGAAAACTGCTTAGAAGTCCTACGCTCATTAGCAGTACAAGTGTGAAGAACATACAGCCTGCTTGAAGGAGCCGTGTTAGTTAAAATTTTTTTACCTTGTTTTTAAAAGCCCAGGCACGTACAGTGGAACGATGTTGCTTTGTCTGTTGTCTAAAACTATCTGGCAGTTGAACATTGCCCTCAGTTAAATTTAAACAAAGTTCGGATATTAGATTAATGAAATCATTGTCAACCCCATGTTTGAGTATAGCCTTCCTAAGCAATGGTTTTGAAGTGCTTAAAACGGAAAACAGATACCGTTGTTCGTGTAGTTTCTTCAGTGTCATAATGGCGACTGATAGTCTTTTCTACTGTTCACTGGAAGATATACTGTAATTTCATTGTTGAAAATGTCGGTGACTACACGTAGATCCTCGGGCGTGCTCTGATTAAGATCCAGCAAAATGTAACCGTAGGGCTTGCTAGTCGCCTGAGTGTATGCTGACAACAGAAATTTAGGGGCGCCGGGATATATCTGCTTATTGAGAGTTATGAGTGAGCTAGAATCACGAACGACTCGATAGATAATATAGACAGTGCAATTCAAAGCAAGGGTTCGCATACATTTGCTCTGATGAAAGAGATTGTGTAGAACTAGAGTAATGGAAATGTGTTCATGGTGGGAGCGAACAGTGAACAGTTTTAGCATTTCCTGTGAGAACTGTTCAATGGATTCAGCCAAATCATCAATAATCAACCACGAGTTCGGTTCAATACTATTGAAAACATCAAGTCCCCGTATGAATTGTATTGGTATGGTTGTGACAATAACTTTTATTTCATCATAGGACTCTTTCCTAATACTATAGCAATAGCAGATTTTTTTCGGCTTTTCCAAAAAACATTTTATCGCAATTTTGAATTATTCTAGCTAAAAGTGTTGTTTTCCCCGACATTGAGGGACCACACAGAAACGATCTGAAGGGTGTTTTAAATTGATACATGCTGCTGGGGACAACAGTCTGACTGCAACTAGGTCTAAATCATATGTGCTCAATGAATAAGTAGCAATAATTTTCCCCGTCTATTCAAGTACAAAAAAAAACAATATTTCATGGCAGCATTTATTTCGGCACTGCATGAAAATATTTGCAGTCAACATGAACAACGATAAAAATAATAACACTTGTTCAACAGTTGACAAAATTTCATGGTCAACATGAAAACTCTATTTGTTCAACAGGAACAGCAATGATAACACTTTATAAATAAGCACTTATTGTCTTTAAAAACACTTTTCTGTACAATACTTTCTGTACAATAAAAACACTTTTGTCCATCATCAACAACACTTTTCTATACATCACTTTTTGTACAACACTTGTCTATACAACACTTTTTGTACAAAAGAAAACACACACTTGGAACAATAGCACAGTTGAACATTATGAATTTCAAGGTGTGTGGGTCCCCCCTCCCCCGAGGGCCGCGGGGCCGAAGGCCGGCCGGCCGCGGGCGGGACCCCCCCCCCTGGGCGGCCACGAGAAGGGACCCCCCCACCCCCGGGAGCCCCGCGGGGCAAAAAACAATAGTTGTCGTTACTGCTAGGGGTTAGTTGAGGTTGAGTTAGTGGTGGTGGTTAGTGCTTGGGCTAGATGAGGTTGGGGTTGAGGTGGTTAGATTGTCAGGTTAGGTTAATTTATCCAGACCAAGTTGATTGCGATAGTCAATGCATTCAACTCGGTCTGAAATACTGTAGTGACCGTGAGGTAGGACACTCACACCATTCTCGAGCACATAGACCTTGTCGGATATACACGATATTGCATTCTTTTCCACTCTCACAGTATAATTTCTATACTGTAGAGAGCGAATTGCAAGTACTTGTGCTCTTGGCACTAGGCTACTTTCTACACAGTCTCTGTATACGGTCAAGTAAAAATTGCTCTTTACAAACTGTGTAGGCACCCCTTTCCACGCCTTCTTTTTGTCCCCACTCTGAGTTCCAACACAATAAACTTTGGGGCCTGGGACCACCCCCTTGGATATCAAATCAAACCTCATCTTTGATTTTAACATTAATAATTTGGCGGAGGATTGAAGTTTCACCAGATCGAGTTAGAGAGATGGACTCCAGTTGGTGAAATCCATTAACGAGCTGATGTGCACCCCCTTTTGCAAATCACCCAATAAATCCAAATCAGCCCCATTTTCCTTTAACAGCAGAGAGTCTGTATCACCCTAGTAAACTTGAACCTCCCCCTCCCTTGACCAGTGCACCTTGCACAAATCGTAAAAGAACGACAACATGAGCTTTTTTGAAATTTCTAGTACTGAACTACCACCTGTTATATACTTGTTCAGTACTACATTTCGCTTTTGCCTGTGTAGAAGAACCATGCCGGTCTCTATGCTCGTGAACGACGTAAAATTGGTGTCGGCAATAATTCGTGCACACTCTAGAGGGTCAGTCACGACATCACAGCGAGATCTCTTACGTACGCTTTCACACATTTTGCCAAACGCTGAATTTAGGATGAGCTTATACATGTCCTTCCCCACCTTTGAATTTGCCTTAGAGCGTTTATCGACAAAGGTGTCGATAAACGTTTTCAAGTAGGGTCGCTGATTTAACTGCAGGACCCTGTGTATTTTGGTGATATTTAAAACCTTTTTCACCAAACAGTGCAAAAGCACAAGGTGAACAACGATATTATCTTTAGGGTCCAAATCAGCAATCAGTTTCTGTTTAGAGGGAGTCCAATGCATCCCCATATCCTCAACCAATGAACGATTGTAGGGGCTCAGAGAGCCCCTTCTCACCGGTCGATTGATAAAGGGAAAGACAAAATCTTTGACTGAGTCGTGAAGCACTAGCGGAATGTGACCATCAACTTCAAAGAACCATCCTTGTGGCCCATTGTCCTCGACGGTGGTAATGTCGGGGACCTAACAAGGATTCTCAAGCCATTGATAGTTCCCACATGGCAAAGAGTAGTTGGACATTGCCGAGGGGTACAACGACTTCATGTCCAAGAACACTGCATTTGACTTTGCACCGCTGTTTTGTCCGCTCGGATCAGTTGATTAGATACGGTCCCCATAAAAAACATACCCCCCCCTCATTGAACGCTCTACAAAAAGGTGTTGGTCTATGTCGGTGAGTAGGCCTATTTCCTCCCTGCTAATTTTTAAAATAAAATCAATCACTAAATGGGGTGTGGAAAAATAGTAGCCGAAAATCTAACCCGAACTCTGAATAGATCTGGTCTGTGTTCTTACAGACTATATCTAACAGAGTTAAAACATACTGGCCAAGTACAGTCTACAATAATCTCACCCATTTTTACAATCCCCCTTGGACCACACCTTCTTGGCAAACTCGTACTCCTCGGCTGTGCATTCACTGTTGGTCAGTAAAGTGTAAAAAGCTTCAATTGGAGGTAGTTTCCCCTCACTTAAGCGTGTGCCAGAGCAGTAATAGTCGTATGCATATATACCTTTGCAGGTCAACAGGTCATACATTTCACTGTCTGGAAAGTGCTATTTAAGCAAGGGAAAGCTATCAAAATTGTCGCTTTTTTGCACTTGAATCACTTGACCCAATGCCTTAGGGAAAAAACTAAAGGAATCTAAAAACCTAATTTTATTCCAGCACGTATGTCCATTATCCACTGCCTGCCATTTCAGCTCGAGAAGCAATAAATTCTCGGCTGAGTTGGGAATTATGTTGTAGGTAAATGAAATATTTACCCATGGACTATCTACTCCCACTCCATCCCTATGCATACGTGCCAGTGCCGGTAAAATAAATTTTAAATCATAATTAGATTTATGAATGAAAAACGGGATAAAAAACTGGTGGCTAACATTTAAATGACACTAGTGATGCGCCACTCCCATTACCTTACTACCCCCCCAGGATTTTTCCCGTCACACATGGACATTGTCTCTGACTTTTCCCCGCCCCCCTCTGTCCCGGTGAGAACCCTTCTCTACCCACTCTCCCTTACCACCCCCACCTCTGGTTTTTTTTTTATTAGCAATCAAATACTCTGCCGACAGCACCATAGGGTAATTGGTATTTATCAAAACAAACATAGCACCATTAGCTGTGCCAATCAGTTTAGTCAATGCCTTGACCATGCACTCCCGCTCATCCCATGTTTCAACTATTTCTAACAACTGCATGGTGTTAGAACTGTCTCTTTGCGCAGGGGCATAGGACACTGCAATAGCCAGATGTTCTTTGACTCGGTTTGGATATTGGGGGTCATTCACCTCCACCAGCTTAGCCTCACAGTCTAAAGATATTTTGTTGCACTGGAGAAGGGTGTTCTGGAAATTTTTAAAGCGTAGAATGGCCCTATCCCCTGAAACCGTTTCCACTGTCTGGTAGCCGTGGCGGCTACAATGCTTCATATGATCCCGTAGTTTCATATCACTACGGAATTGCGACAAGCATGTTGGACAGTAGAAACGTACCCCCCTATGCTTACCACCCCCCAGAACTCTACTAATGTCAGTGATAGGGTTAAAATGACCGATTGTGTTCGGTTGACTAGGTGGCGTGTAAAGCAACCAAACCCAGTGTTTAACCAAATCAACTGAGGGACCCCTTACGGGGAATACCACCCCCTTCTTTTTAGAGCGAACCCCATCTTCAAATTCTGTTTCATACTGTACCACAGTAACGCCGATATTTAAGTGGGCATTAGTCCTTTCAAAAAGGTCAATGGATCTGAGCGTCACTGGGTATTTTCCTTCTAGACAAGAAAAATATACAACTGGGAAATCGGAGCCCTCCGTCCCGTGTACAGTCAAATTGTCTCAATTCTTCTTGCTAGCGTCTCGGGCTCGAGGCTCGAAGGCCGAGATGAGGAAAGCATACCTGAAACATATTTGACCGGTTTCACAACAGATCTGCTGGAACCTTTTACAACCTACTCGATCTGGATTATAATTTAATTCAATTGCCCCTGTTCCACTCCCACCTCTTAAAATAAAATCTATCTTAATTTTACATATATTTATGCTTAAATCTTCAACAAATAAAACTACAGACCCACTTCCATTTTCGTTAAAGTTCTCGAGATGCGTTATAATTTGATCGACCCAATCCGTGAAAGCACCCTCAAAATTTTCTAAATTTGGATAAATTACGCGCATCTCGGAATGTATAAAATGATAATAAACCTCGCTTTTCCCCTCATTCAAATAAAAAACCTTTAAAACAATGGAAACCTTAATTGACTCCCTCCCCCACAACTGAATTTGGTTCTCCAGACGTGCACGAATTTTTTCTACATAGGCATGCACAATTTCTATAGGATCAAAAACAAAATTACAACACAAAAGCGAATTAAAAGGGTCACCAAACACTGCAGTGAAAACAACTATATTATTTAAAATTCTGTTGGACAGCTGAAAGTCTGGGAGAGTTGTACCCTCCTCCCCCTCTTGTATATTACCCCCTCCCCCAAGCTGTTCAACAATAACTGGCGAATGCTCCACTTCAGTTGTTCGAAGTGGAGTCGTTAGGGTATCGGAGGGTGGAGGGTTCCCTGTAAAATTATTTAAAAGCTGCAAGGTATTCGGGCTCAAGTCTACCAGCTCAACTGTGCTACTATCTACTTTAAAAAAATCAGCAAAAAACTCATCAATATTATAAGGTACTTCAATAGAGTTGTCCCATGTTAAATTGTTGGGGGACTCCAAAGATGCCTCCTCTTCACTAGACGACGACTATGGGACCAATGCAATCTATAAATGAAAAAAAAATAGCTTATTTTCAGAGTGTTCAAATAATCCCCTACTGTTTTTAAAATTTGGATTATTATTGCTTAATAACATTTGGTTAATTCAACTGAAGAAAATATAAGATATGACATAGAAGACAAAAATTTGTTCTTTTATTTTCAAAGTTTTAAATTTTTTTTTTTTTTTTCGCGACATTTTCCCACATTGCACCCATGTGGCGGTTCCCTGACCCGTGACACTTACCCCAACCCATCTCAGACTCGTGGCGCACCCCTGTGACGCTTCCCTGAACCGTGGCACTTGTCGTGGCCACAGCGCATCCCTTTGGCACTTCTTAGGCTCCGCATTACTTCCCGCGATGCTTCTTCGGCCCACCGAGTCCACGGGTCGCAGCCGTTTACCTAATCCCCCAAAAAACTATCTTGTTAGACTGCATAAGTCCAAGTTTCCCTCTAATCCCGTTCTATAGGTTCGGTGAACTCTTCATTAACTCACAATTATTGTAAGCCACCGCGCGCGAGGTCCAGGATTTAACCGTTAACTCGGTTTCCCCTCGCTAAAATCTTTGGCACGATAGAAATATTCAGTGTAAATTAGAACGTCAATATGTGACAGAGGGGATAATCTCACTCTCAAATTACGTGAAAAAGAGCAGTCGGTGTTTCAAAGGTATCTAAAATATATATGATAGCAACAGAGAAAATAGTAAAGATTAGAAAAAATGGGGATTTTGAGTTTCAAATGCAGTGAGCATTAATTGAAATTACCCATGAAAAATATTAACTTATGAGATAACAGCGAAGAGATAGCAACAGAGAAAATATCAAAGATTAGAAAAAATAGCATTTTGAGTTTCAAATGCAGTGATTATTAATAGAAATTACCTAAAAATAGTCGCTTATGAGATATCGAAAGCGATAGCAAAGATTAGAAAAGAGCGGTTTCTTTGCAAAAAAAATACATTTAGATATCTCCGAGGGAAGGAGGGATCAGAGAAAAGAGTGGTTTCATTGAAAAAAATTACATTTAGATATCTCCGAGGGAGATAAATTTAAAACAATGGTTGGGGCGAGTGCTTAATATCTCACAGAGATAAGTTTATATTGGGATTGAAAAGGACTGAAAAATGAATAAATAGAAAGGTAGGAAAAAATACTTACATTTGCATAATCCCTCTGAGCTTGGGTACCGGATGGTCCAGGTACCGTGTGTTGGAGGGTGGACGGGGTGGCGTCGCTATGTTCTTGTGTGACTGGGCCGGGTCCAGGTAACATCGGTTGGAGGGCGAAGGGACTGGTGACGTTAATTTCTTGTATAGGAGGTGTGACTTGTGCAGCCGGGGTAGCTTCTGAGCCCCTTGAAAAAGCTTGTATAGGTGGGGCTTCGGCATTGAAGCTATTCACCCACTCTGTTTTTAGTGTTTGGCCAGACACCATTGTGGCTCGATTAAGAGTGGCTTGTGTAGGTGGCTGCACTTGGGCAAGTATTGTGGAGCTGGGGGGTTTTGGCCAGCGATCATATTGCATGACAGGGGGCACATTATTGACCCTCGCTTTCTTGGAAGGAGGGGGCACGCATTCGTCGCTATTTGCGCCAGCCATAGGTCTCATCAAAGCAATGTCCGCAAATTCTTCATAATTTGCCTTAAAGAAGAGAAGAAATTAGTATCAAAATAATTTGCCCCTTTTTACAGAAAGAAAGTTAGTAAACATTATTTTGTTTAGTTTATCACTAAGAAAGCACAAAACCCATATTCACTCCCCCCTAAATTTAGGAAAATTAAGTCTACCCTCTCATAAAGTTAATCATGCGTTTTATTCAAGCGAAAGAGAAGCAATTATATTTTCTATTTCCAATAAAAGGGCTAGCCCCCAACAAAAATACTGGATTCACACCCTTGAATATAAATGAAACTTTATTGAATGAATGAAAAAATTATAAATTTACAAATTAGTTTTCTTGTCAATGGACGTACATGTCTATAAACAGAATCCCCCTTTACTTTTACAAAAAATGAAGCTGTTAGAAGTGATGTATTGCCCCCTTTCACATAATGTCCTAAATATATTGTTAAACTTAATCTGTTTCTCTTCTCCATACAGGTTACGAAACTACAATTCTACTTATTGCTTAAAAGTGTTTTAATTTGACAGAAGAATAATCCATTTGCCTGCCGCGTTTGTAAACACATCGGAAGAGGGGACGATCAAGTAATTATAACCTTGCGGAAATGTACTGTCAATCCATATTGTGTTAATATCTAAGAGATATGCAGGAGTTGATAGGGTTTACAGAAAGGCCAAATTTATCAAAATGGTTTTTATTTTTGAGATAATATTTTTTTAAAACATTGGTTTAGGTATTTTTCAGTTAATATATCGGGACGTCTAATTAGGTCTTTTGGCGAGCATTGGGGATTTTAAACCAAGGGTGGGGGGGGGGGATTTATTTGGAAATTAATTTGGAAGGATAAGTTTTTATTTTTTCTATATTTTTGTTTTTTAATCCATTCGTGGAGGTTGGGGGTATTTAGCTGTAAATAGATCGGGACGTATAAGTATTTATTTTTGCGATATTTTGGGATTGTAAACAATTGGGGGAGGGAGGGGGTGTATATAGCTGTAAATATAGAGGGAAGGATAAGTATTACTTTTTGCGATAATTTGGGATTGTAAAACAATGGTGGAGGGAGGGGGGATTTAGCTGGAAATATAGAGGGAATGATGTCCATGGAAAATTCGTTTGAAAATAAAAAATTTACTTACATGGTAAATTGAAGTTGCCAAGGCTTCAAGTTCATCAAATTTATCCATTGTTATTTACACAGCGTCAAAATACTTTCTGATAGTTGAATCACATTGCATACCAGTTATATACCAATTCTCAAGGGTGGCTTGTTATTTAACGGGGAAAATCATATGTAAGCAGGTCTCTGATTGGCTGAGAAGGAGGAGGTATCCGACTCGATAATTGATTGAGAAGGAAACATGTGATCTAACTGTTTCCTATTCCAGGACATCTTGACATTCACCCCTCGCATACACTTGTCCAAAAACAACAATAATAAATAAATCCCTCAGGCCTAAAGATTAAAGAAGCCTTAATGTTTCTTAAGTCCCCCATCGTGAATCAATAATTTCCGCGCCGATTATGTAAATCAATTTCTCAGGTTAAGCTAACCAAACAACTATGAATCCATGTTTGTTTCATAATTCTACCCTTCGTGAATCAATAATTCCTCCTAGCGATTATGTAAATCACAGATTAAAGAAGCCATGTTTGTTTCTTAATTTACCCTTCGTGAATCAACAATTTCCCCCTCGATTACGCAATCAAGTTCTCTGAAATTCACTTCCCCTTCGATTACGCAATCAAGTTCTCGGAAATTCACTTCCCCCTCGATTACGCAATCAATAACATCGTTCCCGTTAGAATTCAATGCGCAGGTGCAACCTTCGCCCCGGAGCTATTACACATAAAAACATCAAACAAATCGATCTTGGAAAAAGAGGTCATTGACCCATTACACAATCTTTCTCCCTAGGGAGGCTATGCCCTTATTTGGTGTACTGATCGGAGATACGTTCTTTTGATAACCGAATTTTGTACTGATCGGAGTAGCACCCCCCTTTCTACTGGTATTGACTGATTTGGGTGACATTGCGTTTAAAATTAATTTATTTTTGATTCTTAACCGACTGAGATTAATCTTACTACATTGATTTTACATCATATATTTCCGTTCGCCCATTTGCCTTAATAAAATAAATTTTAAAAAATTGTGGCGTTTCGTGCCACTCTTTTACCAATTGAAACTTTTTATCTGACTGGCTGAAAACACTGGGAGAGGGACGTCCCCCTTCTCCATACGTGACGCCCTTGTCGAAAACTACAGTGTATGATACCAATTCACGTCTTGTGATCGAGAACGCATTCACTAGGTGTACGTACATCAGAGGAGTTTTTAGTCTGGAGTATTTTTAAGGGGCATTTTTTTCTAATTTAATTTAAATAACAAGGAGTCAAACTCAGAGTCAAAACCCAGGAAATTTGAAATTGAAAGAGCTCCTTATTCCAAATAAGCAAACAATAGTTTAAGTAAAGAAGGCTTCAAAAAGTCATCATGCATGTTCACAAAATTGGGTACCGTCTATTAGCCGTACCGTACCTTACCGTACCGTACACTAGGCGTACATCAAAATATGAAAGCCCTGATCCCAAGAAAGTATTGGGTATTGTTCACAAGGTGTGCATTAGAAGGTTTTCTAGTCTGAAACACATTTACTTGCATGGACTACGTGACATCTCAGGAGTGAATGCGTTGCTGTGAAGAATTGCTAGCCGGGAAATGGGAAACTCAGTATTTTATTTCTTGATACTATTAAACCGATTGGCTATCTCAGAATTCATAATCGATAGCAAACTTGGATTGGGGCAGATTCGGGGTTTAGTACCACAAAATAACAGAACAATCCACTTCTTTACGAGACAATCTTTCTGGTCTCTTTTAAAAGGGCATATAATTTTAATTTCTGGTCAAATAAGCCCTCTTTTGATATTCTAGGATCGTCGGTTCTCTAAGATCACTTCTTGAAAAAAATTAAGCAAACACGCATTTGTAATCTTTATTCTGGGAAAACAATACGCAAAATTCTACATTTATCTAAATATGAGATTGAAACCTCCTCAGTAGGGTTCTCTAATATTCTGGGTCTATTGGTATGATTTTCTTTTTAGATTTTGCTTGCCTTTTTTGGGGGTGTTTACCCCATTTTTAAAACCAGATAAATTATCTCAGAATCGCGGCGTTTGATGTGTAACAACTTATTGAAGTTAACATATTTGAAATCAACATAAAAAGTCAATTCTTTTGATGTATTAATTGTTTTGGTTTTTAGTGGTCTGGGCTGCTCCTTGATTGTATATCATATTAATAAATGAATGCAAAATATATGGATATCATAAATGTAGTTTGGAACAAGGCCGTACCCAGAGGGGGGTTAGGGGGGTTTGAATCCCTCCTGAAATGTTTTTTGACTCGTAAAAACGTGACAAAAATATAAACAAATGCAAATTTTATAATTTTTGATATAAACAAATTTTGTATGCGTTTTTAAAGTTTTTTTGTGAACCTCCCCCCCCCCCCGGAAAAAATCGTTGAGTAAAACGCCCTCCGAAAAACAATACTGTGTGCGGCCTTGGTTTGGAATATAAGTAGAATTTCCATAATCCTTTCTTTGCTTAATTGTTTTTAGTTGTCTTAATTTCGCTTTGGATTCAAAATTGTATACATAGAAAGAATTTTCCAGGGGGGATTTTCCGTGGAGAGGGAAATTTTAGAGAGGGGGGATTTACCCGGGGAAACACGTCAGACCCCACATTGTAGGAGCCTTCTTGGCAGGAGGGGTCACTGCTGTCTTATTGTACTATTCTTATTGTATACTAATGGATTATTGGAATTAATTGTCCTTCTGGTCTCATCATGTACAAAGTATAGTCGTGGAATAGGGTTTGTTCGATCGTAAATTGAAAATATAAATATTATCTCCAAAAATAAAAACCAATGGGAAGGAAAAACCGCTAGGAACCATTCTTTCTTATTCCATTTCATTCAAAAATAGAGACAATTGACAGCTAAATAAAACCTTTAAACTTCAATTAGAAATTTTGAATCAATCCGTTAGTTTTCAGTAAAACAGCTCGAGCTGAACTGAAAACAGTACACATTTTGATTGAACGGATATGTTTTTTGTCATAACCGTCAAAAAAGAAAAAAAAATACCGGTTAGGTTTACAGGGAACAAAAAAAGACGTCTTAAAATAAATATACTCGCAATGATCAATTTAGTTGTACTATTTTAAAAGGTTTTTTTTTTCCTGATAGTATTTTCTTTTTAGTTCTTTTTCATTTGAAAGCGAAAAATAATATTCTTAAACGCGAATCTTATAATACCAGTTAGTAATTTCGGAGCAATGTTTTTTAGTTTGAACCAACCTTTGAAAGCGAACTTTCTACTTGTGGTAATTTATGTTCGTCTTAGTTTTGACTCGACTATTCATTTTAACTTATGTTAGTTGTAAGTTTCATTTGTTCATTGTAATGCATGTTCGTTTTATGGTTGCCTGATTAAATAACTTTATTTCTGCTTATTTTATGTTTTAATATTGCTGTTTACTTCTTCTTAAAACTTTTTTTAGCCATTTCTTAAAATTAATTAATTTTCAAAAATCAGGCACACAAGGCTGTTCTCTGAATTCAGGGAGCTGTTAGCTTTTTCTAATTTTTTTACGCTCAGCACAGTTTATTTTTTCTTTTTTTTGCCATAATAAATGTCTTTCTGAGAGACCATGAAATGTCAGGGGAGAAAAGGTAAGCAATGAATTATTATACAGTTTAGTAGAGAATGAATGCAACTTTATGAAAATAAATGGCTAAGTTTTTTTTCCTTATTGATATTATTAACTAATAGCCTAACACAATGATACACTCTAAGAAATAACAGAAATTTCTTCTTGAATACAAAATCTGAAACATGGAAATAATCTCATATGAAAATATGCTTTTTCTGTCATAATTTGGCAGTTACTATGATATTATCACTTCAGGGATTAGATCAGTTACTATGATCTTATCTTATCACCTTGCAACTAAGAATCTTATTACCTTGTCATTCTAATAAGAAATTTTAATTTTACCACCTAAGCTGTGGGACAAAGGACGAATCTTTCTTGTATCTGTGAAATTGTAGTAACTCATAATACTTGCATTGTAGGTAGACGAATGCAATTGTTTATTTATTTTAGAATATTTCAACCATCCAATTTATAAGAACGGCATCAATTGGGCGTGGCGGGAAGGCTGATATACGTCCCCTAGATTTTTGCTTTCTCCCTAGATTTTGAAAAATAGTGTTTTCGGGGGTATTCTCGTTGAAAAATGTCCTTTTTTGTATTTTCATTGGAAAATTGAAGAAACAACAAGTTTGCACATTCCTCCGCTTAAACTTTGAAAATACATCCCCCATCTAATTTTTCATGAAATGATGCCACTGCTGATTAGTCAATTCTTTATCTTGTCACAATCAATTTTTTCAGTCAATTTAATTTACAATCTTGTCGTTTTTCAATCATGTCATAATCAATGTAATCAATTCTCTACTCGATCATGTCATATTTTTAATCAATTGTCATAATTTTTATTAAATAATATAATTCTATAGACAATACTTTTCACCACTAGGAGGGGGATATAAACCCCACCCCACCCGACCTGATTTTACCCATTGTTAACATTTGTCAATTTTCTAGAAATTGAAAGCAGCATATAGATTTATCTCATCCTTGTTGTGGCACCCTAAAGTTGTATCGTATCTGACATTTTCATACTTTTGAGATAGCTGTCATATATATATATATATATATATATATATATATATATATATATATATATATATATATATATATATATATATATATATATATATATATATATATATATATATATATATATATATATAAATATATATATATATATATATATATATATATATATATATATATATATATATATATATATATATATATATATATATATATATATATATATATATATATATATATATATATATATATATATATATGTATATGTATATACACGATTTATCCAGTCCATATTTTTGTATTTCAAAGGTATGGTAGGTATTGATGACCTTATCCATGTCAAGTTCCAAAACCCAATCATCATCGCTATCATTTTCAATTTGTTTGCTTCGTTACACCTCGGCTTATCTTTCGTCATTATGAAATAAATATCACCGAACCTTTATTTTTTAACAAAAGTATAATAATTTTTGATGACCTTATCCATTTCAAAATCCCAAACCCCATCATCATCGCTATCATTTCCAATTTTGACACGTTTTGATTCTCGCTGTCTAGGTTGATTTTCATTGACGGACTGCTGTTCATTTTCATCTTTGAATCCCCCACTTGTTCGGTGTCGTATGTCTTATAACCACGTCTGTCTTTGCCCTTCATTTTCATTTTTAACACTCTCTAATTGTCGTTTTCGCATATCTTCCAACTGCCCATGTTTTGCTCTTCATTTTCATTTTTGATGCGTTTTTAGATTTGGATTACTTCAGACAATTTAGCAATGGCTTTTGCTATAGCTGTCCGTATTGGTGTTGTCGCAAGATGTTCCAGGTTGTCAAATTTCACATCTTATCACGCTTGATAGTTCAGGTTTCGGTTCCAAAGATTCATCCTAGTAACTGCAACTGCAAATTTTCTTTTTTTGGGCCTTTCAAAAGACATTATTTTATATAAATTAATCAAAAAATTTTTGCACAAAATAAGTTTTTCAAAAAAAGTAAAGAAGTCCATTAAACCAAAAATGAACAAAAGTTGAATCAAATAATCTACCAAGTATACAATTACCACAAATCAGTATCAATAAATAAATGACACCCCAAACAAACAGAAATTAAAATAAGTCAAACTCAAAACGAGCAGAAATCAATCTGTGTAGGGTTCTGAACACTTTGCTTTCTAAAAGCCAGAATATAATTATTACTGTACCGAAAAAATTCTTTAAATGTTTTCACTTTTATAACTTTAAGAAATCCGTCAAAACACAACCCCTCCAACCTTGGAAATACATTAGTAATACATACAAAAATTAATTCTATAGAACCTGGTTGCCGGAGGGCAACAAGCCCCCCCCCCTCCCCAGGCCAGCAAACACATATCAAAGGAATTAGGTGTTTGTGGTAGTTGTAAAACACTCCTTATTCCTGCTTTTATATTTCCAGTATATGCGTTTGTTGTATTACATGTCTTTTTATTTGCTAAAATTTATAATGTGGTAATTTGGAAAACATTTTATACAAAATCGCATTATTGTGAAATTTTGTAAGACTATTTTTCTTATGCAAGAATATTTGTACAACACGACATGTAGCTTGAAATTATTTTTATCTCGAATTGTAAAATTTATCTTGCTATAATGTTTATTAAACAATTTTTGAAAAAGTCATGTACGACTTACCTCGAAAGACGGTAACTCTGATTTCAGGTTTCTGCTCGCACTTCTAATGAATCGAAAGTGGAGGAGACAATGATGATTTGGTTATTCAATAATTTTAAGTATGGGTTTTATTCAGACTGTTTGTTGATTTTGACAATATATGAATTTGAAAACTGTAACTAAAGAATACTTGATTTAATTTTATTTAACGTCGAATAATATAGAATGAAACAAAATAAAACTTCAATTACATTAATAAATATCACGAATTCAGGTTCGTGCGAGTGCGTAATTATAATTGGATAAAAAGAAGTAAACACGCATTCGTGATCTTTCTTCAGGCAAAAATACATATTTTCACATTTTTGTAGTTAGAAATTTTGGTTAAAATAAGCTTTCTCCTAATATTCTAGGACCATTTGTTTGTATAGATTATTATCCTTGAGGAAAAAAACAATAAAAAAACACGCATCCGCGATGTTTGTTATGGCAAAAAATACAAAATTCCACATTTTTTGGAACCTCATTAGTTACGTTTTCTGACACGCTAAAACTGATGATATGATTTTAATTAAGATTTCTTGACTTTTAGAGAGTGTTTCTCCCCCTATTTTTTGGGAAATCGGGAAAATTTTCTCAGATTTGTATGTTTTGATGAGTAACACTAAACTTAACGATTCTCATATATTTGGAATCAGGATTATAAGCCAATTCTTTTGATGTATCTATTGAAATCAAAATTTGAAATTAAAGTACCATGGTGAGCATCATGAAAGCACTAAATTCAAAGCACCATGGTGAAATGGTCTTTAAATCTAAATTACAAAATAACCTTGTTTCGATTATAGAAAATGTCTCTTGTTGGAATTAAACGCTGAAGCTTGTAGAGACAATTACCACAAAAATGTGTTTTTTATTTTATATAGCACGAAAAAGTTCTTTTTTAAGCTTTTTTGGACAGCTGCCTTTTAAAACATTTAAATGGAAAATTGCATTGTTTATAAGAAATTAATTTGAAAACATTACGGAAAAGAAGTTTTCAAAGAAAAAGTAAAGAGCCATGTTAAACTTAAGGCCAATAGAAATTACTCCTACAATAATTCAAACTGCGTGGGGAAGTGTGCCAAAGCGCGGTATGAAGCATGTCATGCATGGCACGAAGAGGCGTTGTGTGACACACATGATCAATGCCTGATGGAACAAGTGGTATCCCTCACTTTTGTCCATGGAATTGAATGTATTAAGGACAGTGAATGTAGAATCTGATTGTCTGAATTGGTAAAGTGAAAGCTTGTAAAACCATACAAGTAGTAACGCATCTATATATTTGACGAGTGATTCCATAATATGATTTACCACGGACAAGTATCTAGTACTACAGACGGGATATGCCTTGCCAGACAGGTTTCTGTGTCAATACCCATGTTCTGGGCCGATCAGAGATAGCGGATACGGAGGGTACTTAATATACAGTGCAGTTTCAACGGTACATGGCTTACCACGGGCAGGTATCTAGTAATACAGACGGTACATGACTTATCAGACAGGTTTATATGGGTCAATACCCAAAACTAAAGACCTTGGTATAGCGTATTCATTAGGTTTAATGGTCTTTTCTATAAAAATACTAGTTTCGGCCAGAGGTCATATAATCGTGTTTTTTGTGTATAAATTGATGATGTAAAAACTCTTTTTCTTCAGTTTGAAAAAACAACTTGAATAGATAGTCATTCTTGTTAAATTTATTCGTATTGAAATGGAAAATTTTTAAAGGATATTGGTGAGTGAATATTTTTATTCTTTTTATTCGAGACTTTTTTTTCATTATAGGCAGCTTTTAACTATCTGTCATCTGGGGCAATTTGGGTAAAATCTGTCTTAAGTGCATTGCACAAATATATCTCCTATTTAAGACTAAACATTTATCAAGGTGTGTCCATTTAAATATGTACAATATCTGTAATGTGTTGGGGTGAGCTTTGGTATTGAGGGAGGGGGTGAGTATTATTAATATTCTGAAAAAAACCTGGTGGAACTAATACGCAAAATTGTGTTATTTCTTACGCATCATATTTTAAATATTGATAGCTTAGGCTCCATCTAGGACTAGTAAAATTCTTTCTTTTTTTTATGAGTTTAAGCAGATTTGAAATTATAACGGAAACAATTTATCCCCGTAAGTTTTAATTCTGTTTTTTCCTACTTGAAAGAGCATACAATTTTTTTTTCTTTCATCCTGCGTGATGAAATGCGATTATTGACAGACACCTAAATATGGTTATAATTGTTCTGATGAAACCCCCTTTTAAATCTTTTCTGATATGTAAAACCCATTAGGTCTTCTTGGGCTGTAATTGGAGCTACATATCATGGACCTATTTGAGATTTAAAAATTGTTCTAATAACTTAGTGTATGTGTTTTAATGTATGGCGTGAGCTTTGGTTTTGGGGAGGGGGGGGGGGGGGGTGAGGATTATTAATATTCTGAAAAAAACCTGGTGGAACTAATACGCAAAATTAAGTTATTTTTATGCATATTATGTTTAAAATATAGATAGCTTAGGTTCCACCTACGACTCCCAGAATTTTTTCTTTTTTTGCGAGTTTAAGCAGATTTGAAATTATAACGGAAATAATTTATCCCCATAAGTTTTAATTCTGTTTTTTCCTACTTGAAAAAGCATACATTTTTTTCTTTTATCCTGCGTGATGAAATACGATTATTGACAGACAGCTAAATGTGGGTATAATTGTTCTGATGAAACCCCCCTTTTAAATCCATTCTGATATGTTTCTTGGGTTATAGTTGGAGTTACATATCGTGGGACCCATTTGAGATTTAAAATTGATCTAATAACTTAGCAGATGTGGTTTAATGTATGGCGTGAGCTTTGGTTATGGGGAGGGTGTGAGGATTATTAATATTCTGAAAAAAACCTGGTGGAACTAATACGCAAACTTGTGTTGATTTTATGCATATTATATTTTAAATATTAATAGCTTAGGCTCCACCTAGGTCTACTAGAATTCTTTCTTTTTTACGAGTTTAAGCCTATAAGCTTATAAGTTATCTGAGGGACTTACCTGACGAAAAAACTAAAAATTAATTTTTATTCAAGGAGATTGATGGTCAAAGTCTTCCTGAACAAAAACGACCAAAGCTCAATGCCGGGTCTAGCACCACTAATGTGGACCTACTTAGATCATTGAACATGGCGAGCAAAAGTATAATCAGATATGCGCCGTCATCTGATAGGCAGGACATTTCTGACGACTTACCTACAATTTCTGACGTAAGTGCCTTTATCAGATAGTTACGTATATTAGGTAACGGAGTAATTTTAGATGGGGGGAGAGGTGGAGAGGGTGCAAAAAAATTCTGTTCCCATTCTACGAGAGTGAAAATTGATAATAACCCCATATTTTTTTTTTAATCCAGTTTATAATGCACTTACAATTTCGCAATGAAAATATACTACAGATGGCAAAGTTGAAAGAACCTAAAGGGCTTACATACTTCTTGTCACATTTTATATTATTACATTTGCCTTTTGTTATTTTTCTGTTAATAATTTTAAATCAGCTAGTTGTATGTGTGTGTGTATGTGTGTATGTGTGTGTGTGTGTGTATGTGTGTGTGTGTGTGTACGTGTGTGTGTGTGTGTGTGTGTGTGTGTGTGTGTGTGTATTAGCTCATGGGTTAATTTTTGAAGAAGAAGAAGAGGGGTAGAGGGGGACGAAAAAAAATCCTTTTCTATTTTACATAAATGACCATAGAGCAGATTAATAATTTATTTATTGACTTTGTAAAATAGGAGATATTCCACATGGAAAATAAATCCTGTTTTTATAGATTAATATCGGTGAATTATCGTCCCTATCAACACCATCTCAAGAATCAGTTGCTTTCAATGAGCCTTCACCAATCCTAACACCGCAAATGGATTTTCTGGATAGTGTTATAGTTGATGATAATCTAGAATGGCAAAGGGCCTTTTTAAATGATTGTTTTGGGGATATAGCTAGCTTGGAGGACCTAACTTGTGATATAGATATGAAAGAGGACTCGGAATGGACAAATAGGTTGATAAATGAATATTTGGGTGATATCCCCACAAGTGTATCTAAACCGGGTTTGCATGCTAATATACATAATCAAATTGCGTGCTAAGATTATGCTGGCTGGCTAGATCAACTATCCCCGAGCACTTTGGAAGGTATCCTTAGCGAATTGGGGGATTTCACACCAACCCCCCACTAATGCAATTGAAGAGACTGGTGGTGGTGCTATTGAAGATTTTATGGCACCCCCCACTATTGAGGTTGACCAGAGTGGTGATAGGGAAACAATAACGCCATCAGTAAATACGCTACCAGATTTTCTATTGTCTTAACTCTGCCTTCTATCATACTAATGTGTACACGGCCGTTTTTGGTGACCCCTTTAATTCTTTAATATCAGGGGGTATAGTAACAGATCCCCTGGCTATTACTCATTCCTATGTTAACGAGATTCGAGTCCCTCTTGAACAACAGATGCGGGTGTGGGGAGGGAGGGATAGTTTAAAAGCGTCAATAGCACTAAAAATATATTATTTAAATGAAAATGCGAGTGAACTTTACTCAATATATTTACATACAGAGATATTATCAATTTGCCCACATTTGGCAAATTATGAGGAGTTTTTTTTTTGAATTGGGTCAATAGTATCATAACTAAACTGGACAATTATAATGAGGGGGTAGTGGGTCGGTTGTTTTATTTATTGAGAATTTAAGCGTTAATATTTATAGATTAAAAAAAATTATTTTAAGAGGGGGAGTGGGAATATAGAATTAAAATATTATTCAGATTTAGAAGGTTGTCAGGGAATACAACGAATCTGTTTCGATGCTAGGCTACAGTTTTTTAAGTATGCATTTTTGATTCCGGCCTTTCGACCCCGGCGTGATAATGCTTCTAAGAAAATGTTGGACAAATTGGCAGCTAATGGGGATGGGTCAAAGTTTCCTTAAGTAGATTTCAGTTGTTTAAATGGTAAATTTCCCGTAACACTAAAAGGGATAGATATTCTTGAGAGGGATAATGAACATTTAAAGATTGGTGTCAAGGTGTTACAGTATGAAACAGAATTTGAAGAAGGTCAGCGTTCTGATAAAAAGGGTGTATTATTTCCAGCGAGGGCTCCGTCTATCGAATCAGTGAAGCATTGGGTCTGGCTTCTATACACGCCTCCCTCAGTAGAGCCTGATTCAATAGGACATTTTAATCCAATAACCGATATTAAAAGGGTTTTAAGTGAGGGTAAAAATCGGGGTGAACGCTACTATTGTCCAACATGCCTGTCCAGATTTCGTAGTGATTAATAGCTAAAGCATCACACTAAACACTGTAAACGTCACGGATACAAGGCTTTGGAAATAATTAGCAGAGATTGAGCGATCTTGCGTTTTAAGAACTTCCAAAACTCGCTCCTGCAGAGCAACAAGATCGCTTTCGACTGCGAAGCCAAGCTCACAGACATGTACGATTCGTCAAATCCAAATCATGTTAAAATACATGAAGCTATAGGGGTCTCTTATGATCACGCGCAAAGAAGCTTTAGTAATACTATGCAAGTGACGGATGTAGTTCAGTCGTTGGGTGGGGAAGACTGCATGCGTACGGCATTGACCAGTCTGATTAAAACAGCGAAAGGTGCAATTTCTCGCCTACGGTTTACACACTATCCTGTGGTTCTATCACAAGATGAGAGATTGGCCATTAAAAATCGTAAAATATGTTGGGTTTGCAAGGGAAAATTTGATGATGGTATTGGGAATGGGGTAAAGAGGAAGGTGATCAACCATCGTCATTTATTACAGGAAATGGTATCGGGAGGGAGTAATTTTAGAGGGGTTGCACATAAATCGTGCAATATAAACGTTAGTCAGCAATATTTCGTACCGGTTTTTATACACAATTCCAACTTTAAAGTTTATTTTACCGACGTTGGCCCGCATGGAAAAAGGGGGATTTGTAGATAACGCATGGGTAGATGGTTCTTTTTCTTATAATATCATACCTAAAAGATCGGTGAAGCTGCTGCTGCTAGAATTCTTATGGAAAACAGTTGACAAGGATAACACGTTTCTGAATAAAATCCGTTTTTTAGAATCTTTCAGTTTCTTCCCCATGTCTCTAAGTCAATTGATTCAGGTACAGAAAAGCGACAATTTTGATAGTTTCCCCCTCCTTAAACTGCACTTCCCCGATGATGAAATGTATGATTTATTAACGTGTAAGGGCATATACGCATATGATTACTACAACTCTACCTCGAGGCTAGATGAGCCTCGAGGTATTACCGCCTATTGAAGCATTTTACAATTCCCTTATGGACGGTCAATGCACCACTGGTGACTATGAATTTGCTAAGAGGGTGTGGGCAAAGGGAGAGTGTAAAAATGGGTGGAATTACTGTAAACTGTACTTGGCTAGTGATGTACTGACTCTTCTGGACATTGTGTGCAAAAACACGGATAAAATCTATGGGGAATTTGAGTTGGATTTAGGATATTATTTTTCACTCCTCATCTGGTGATGGACTTGATTCTTAAAATCACCAAAGAAGAAATAGGTTTGATCGCCGACGTGGATCAGCACCTGTTTGTAGAGAGATCAATGAGGGGTGGATATGTTTTTCACGGGGACCGTATCATGAAAACTGATCCGACTGGACATCACACCGATGAAAAATCAGACGCAGTTTTTTGGATCTGAATTCCCTTTATCCGTTGGCGCTGTCTCACTACTGTTTGCCGTGTGGCAATTACAAATGGCTTAACGATGCTTGTGCTTCGAATCCCCAACATCGCTACCGTTGAGGAGAATGGGGCGCAAGGATGTTTTTTTTTTTAAATTGACGGTGAAATACCTATGGAAGTTTATGACCCGGTAAAAGACTTTGTTTTCTCGTGCATAAATAGACCGGTGGGTAAGGACTCTCCCTACAATTTATCTTTAGTAGAAGATGGGAGTATGCACTGGGTGCCTTCAAAGCAAAAACTCATTGTTGACCTTAAACCAAAACAGAATATCGTTGTTAATCACGTGCTATTGAGATGGATGGTGTCCAATGGTTTCTAAGTCACAGAGATACATAGAGCCCTCCAATTTGATCCATGGCCTTATATGAAAACGTTTATTGACTCCTTTGTCAGTATACGTTCACAAGCGAAAACGAAGGTTGAAAAGGAAATCTATAAACTCGCTTTGAACTAAGCTTCCGGTAAAATGTGTGAAAGTTTACGAAACAGAAGTCGCTGTGACATTGTAACCAATCCCAAAGATTATGCTCGTGTCATCGCCGACCCGAACTTCACATCTTTCACAATCATAGACTCTAATATGGTGCTCCTACATCGCAAGAAAAGAAACATTATTTTAAATAAAATATTGCAGGCGGGAGTGCAATAACGGAAATATAAAAAAACTCATGTTACCATTTTATTATAATGTATGCAAGGTACAATGGCCGATTGAGGGACGAGTTCAAGTATATTATGGAGACACTGATTCACTCCTATTAAAAGTTAAAACTGAAAATTTGTTGAATGATTTGGAAAATGGAGAGTAAATTAGCTCGCGGATGGACTACACCAACTGGAATGAGTCCCTCTATCCAGAGCTACTGAAACGTCAGGCCCCAAATTAATTGTTAATGTTAAAATCTGAAAAGGGAAGCAATCTGATATCCACTGGTGTGTTTCCCGGGCCGAAGGTATACTTTGTGGAAGCGCACAACAAGGATATCAAACAAGTTTGCAAGGGGTGCCTACACACTTTGTAAAAAATAATTTCGATATGAGTGTTTATAGTAACTGTCTGGGACGTAGTTTAGTCCCAAGAGCGAAAGGCATGGTGATTCGCTCTTTATAATTTAAAAACTACACATTTAGAGTTGAGAAAAACGCCATTTCGGCCATATCAGACAAAGTTTATGTACTTGGGGATGGTGTGAAGGTACTTCCACACGGCCACTATCTAATTTAAGACGGAGTTGAATGTATAGAGGATAGAAAACAACTCGGTCTTAATAAATTAACTTAAATTTTTTCATAGTAGAAGGTGGGTGTTGGGTGGGTGGTTTTGGGGATTTTTTTTTCAAAATTAATAAATTTTCAATATGTGTGCTATGCAAGGCAGAGTTATTTCTTCATAATTTTATGTCCCCGGCCCCTGCCCAGCCCTCCACGATCTCCGGCTCTGCCACCACTGCGGCCGCCTCAGCCTTCAGCCGCCGCAGTGGTCACCCCCATACGGTGGTGGGACCCCATTTCAAATTAAAAATTTTGTTTATTAAATGTATTTTCTGTAAAATAAAAAAATAAAAAAGTGATATTATTTTAAGTGTATTTATTTTTTAATAAAAAAGTATTTTTTCCTAGTGCCTATTTCAAATAAATGTTGTAATGTCTTGTAAATAAATAAATAAAAAAATGAGATATTATTTTAAGTGTATTAATTGTTTAATAAAAAAGTGTTGTCTCCTAGTGCCTATTTCGAATAAATGTTGTTTTTGTTTTTGTTATAAATAAATTTAAAAAAATCTTGGTTATGTGTATTTTTTGTTTAATAGAAAAGAGTTTTTTTTCTAATTGCATTATTATTATTTGTAAGGTGCTGCTTTTATGTTTAAAATAAAAGAAAATATGATTCTTTATTGTTTTTGTTCTACTTCTTCTTATTATTCTGGAACGGAGTAGTAATAGGGAAATTATTTAGTCAATAGACATATATAGTTTACAGTTAGCGGTAGGTGAGCTGTTGAAGCGAACAGCAATATGTATCAATTTAAAACACCGTTCAGATCGTTTATGAGTGGTCCATCACTGTCAGGCAAGTAGACACTCTTAACTAAAATAATTAAAAATTGTGATAAAATGTTTATGGAAAAACCGAAAAAAATCTACTATTGCTACAGTATTTGGTGGGAGTCATAAGATAAATTAAAAGCAATTTCTATATTGGGGTTGGGGCAGGAAAAATTAACGAGGGGGATCATTGTATTGATTATTTTTTGGCCAAACGTTTTCCGAGCTATCAATGAATTCGCTGAATCTACGGAACAATAGTCTTAAGGAGTACAACAATTGTTTGCTACCCGCTCATATCATGAAAATAATTCTGTTTTTATTGTTCTAAACGGTCTTTTTCATTAGAGTAAATGTATCCAAAAACTTGCTTTGAACTGTACCTACTATATCCTCTACAAATATATCCCGGTGCTCCAAAATTTCTACTTTCAGTGTACAATCAGGCAACTAATAAACCCTAAGGATATAATTTATTGGATCTTGATCAAAATACACCCGAGGATTTACTTGTAGTCACAGATATTTTTGACAATGAAATTACAGTATATCTTCCAGTGAACAGTAAAATCGGCTATTATTCGCCATTATGACACTGAAGAAACTAAATAAAAACAGACATTTATTTTCTGTCCTAAGCACTTAAAAACCCCCACTTATGAAAGCCATACTCAAAGATGGTATTGACAATGATTTCATTAATGTAATATCTGAACTTTGTTTAAATTTTGACCGAGGGATGTTCAACTCCCAGAAGTAGTTAAGCAATAGGCAAAGCAAAATAATAGGTAAAAAGAAAGGAAAAATTTTTAAAACGAAACGTCTTCTTCAGGCGGGCGGTAGCTTTTTTACACTTTTACTACCAATAATTGAAGGACTTGTAAAAAATTTTCTCTAGATGACTATAACCCTATAAATTGACCCCAATAGAACTCGCTCTTTCGCCAGTGGAACACTTTGAGGACAATCTGAGTAAATTCATTATCAATGAGAATATTGACGATGATAAAAGACTACTTTTACTTCAAGATGCTCTTCGGCGAGTGGTCAAATATAAGCCCTATTGTGCAAGACCTGTTATTATGGGTGAGATTAACAACAAAAAAGAAACATCTCCTCAAGATTATTCTACTGTGGAAATAAAATTAGAGAAGGAGGAATCGGATTCAATAGTGTCGAGCAATGGCAATCTAATGCCACACTCATATCGTGAACAAAGTAAACGACTCATAACATATCTCATGGAAAGTGGTCAAAATCATATTCACACTTGAGAGCAATGGGAAACGAATTATAATCCAAGGGAAGAGTTATAATCTACTTGAGTTCATCTATGATATGGTTACAAATTGTAAAGAACTTTTATCATTTGACAGTCATCTATACAACTTTCTAAATACATTAAACTTCCCCAAAAGTCTTATTAGCAATAGGCAAATTCTAAAAAAAATTAAATGAACCTAGTCCTTTTTCATCAACAACATTGAAACAAGAAGAAGAAGAAGAAGATTTTAAATCAATCTTGGAAAACACCAGCACACCTAGTAGAAACATTGATTTGACGATGAGGAGACCGCTGATAGCTAGACAAAAGCGAAGACGTATTGATATCAACTCAACGTCACCATCATCACCTATTAGTATGCAAAAGGGTAGTGGACGTTACACTACCTAAAATGGTTGAAGTTATGAAACGTGTTTACGAAAATATTGGTGAAGTGGGAAGTTTAAGTTCCCCACCACTCTTTCCAAAGTCACTGGTGTTGAGACTAAAATTATACAAGACTATCTAGAAAATGAATCAAGTTACACTCGACATCTAAATCATAGGCTTCGTGCTAATCATTATCGAAAAACTAAAGCCTTTTTCCCACTGCACATAATGCAATCAGATCTCTTAACTCTAGATGAGATTCAAAGGCGTCACAATCCACCATACAAGTAAATTCTACTTGCAATCAGTGTTTTAGTCGCTATGCAAATGCCACCCCATTGCGAACAAAGAGAGGTGTTGAAGTTGCTCAGGCTATAGAAAGTATTCTTGAACAAGATTCGTATAAAAAAATTCAGACGGATCGGGGTAGTGAATTTGTTAATCCACATGTCGAAAAAGTACTAATGAAATATAATACAATGCTCTATCATAGTCACGGTCCTATAAAGTCTGCATTGGCCTAAGACTGATAAGAACTATTTGACTTTTAATTTCAAGATATTGTATATTGAAAAATACACCTGCTTTTATTCATGATTTAGATAAAATCATGTTGATTTATAATCAACGATGCCATCGATCATTGTCCAACTCAACCCCAACTGAAGTTCATCATTCTGATCATAATACATTGGATACTTTTATTAACACTATTCCACTGAAATGATTGTGAAGAAAAAATTCTATGTTGATGATACTGTTCGAATTAATAGAACAACTAATCTTTTTGAAAAGGAAAATTACTTGTGGTCCACTGAAATTTTTAAAGTGGCAAAAATCCTAGACACCAAACCAATCAATATCAATAGTGGCCAATCTCGCAGTCAATATCGTCTGCGAGACACCAAAGATGATGAGATTCTCGGCGGTTTTTATGACTATAAACTATAAAAATTAGAAACAGTAGGGAAATTCATCAAATTGAAAAGATATTAAAGAACCGTAGTCACAGGGGCAAGAAACAGTCACTTGTTCGTTGGCTAGGATACAACTCTAATTTTGATTCTTGGATTGGTGTTGAAGACATTGACAGTGCCCAATGATTTTTATTTAACATTTATGACCAAGGTCTCCGACCCTCTCTACAATGATTTGAATAAAACATGTGATTTTTGGACGAAACTCTCTCTCACTATCAAATTCGATGGTGCGTATGAAGTGGCTCTTGTCGACTGTATTCTCAAAATACATATGATATCCTGTGAAAAGATCGCATATATGATATAAAAATAAGACCCTATGAATGGCCACCAGCTGTTAGTGAACAACATAAAATTCCAGATATCCGTTGGTTGTGTAATTCCTGTATTGGCCTATCATACGCGGAGCTGAGGTATCTAAATTATTTATACTGTTCTATGAATAAAAGAATTTCTACTCGCAGAAGAGGAGGATTTTATATCAATAATTCCAAGGAAGAGGGCAAGATCTACATTAGTTCACCCATTGCCAGTGAAACGGTTATTCTCAATGATAATCTAAAAGATGTTCTTGGCTTTAAACTTAATATAATCAATGGTAAAAGTGCCGGAAACACTAATGTTATTGCTACTGAGTATCCACCAGCTTTCTCCTCGGACACTTGTATATTTCTCTATGCTTCATTTGTTGAAACATTCAGAGTTGGCAATGGAAATGTCCCTCTCCTACGAGTTCTTGAACGAAAAACCAAACAAGATCATATTCATCATTACGATATAAAGCATCTTCAGTATGTTCCTGTAAACACTTCATATTTGGAACTCTGTCAGTTAGCACTTAGAACTGAATTTGGTGATCCTCTGGTAATATAAAATGGTTTAGCGGTGATTACATATCATTTTTGACCCATCTTCACTGCCTAAGATGAACAATAAAAGAATTCAATTTGTCTGTCCTGATATTGACTGCTATGTTGGAGCTCTGAGTCATCGTCAAATAGGTCATGGATTGGACTATTAAAAGGGGCGTACTACAAAGTGTGGTTATGGTCTCGGTAGCTGGTTTGCTAAGCTATTTCGTTCTGCACTACCCCTTGCCAGAAAATATCTAGTACCTGCTGCATCAAATTTTGCTGCCTAAACACTACAGGACTGGGGATCGGGTAAAAATTTCTACGAGAGTGTTAAAGAAAATATTAGATCTTTAGCAATAGCCGTTGGCGAGCAATTAAAATCTCAGCAAAATGGGAGGGGGTTAAAAAGGGTGCTTGGCCATCATTCACTCATCAGTCTCTACCCAGGTTGGAAGCGAAAGACATCAACAACGACTTTGAGGAATAAAAAGAAGAAGAACAATAAGGGGAAGAAAAAAAGATTGTTAGATCAAAGAAGGATTTCTTCTCTTAAGATAACCTATTTCCTCCGCAAAGAATCGCATCCATAAATTAACTCCTCATTGAATTTATTCCATGCTGAAAATGTTGATGTCAGTGTCAAGTATGGCTACTATGAACCATTTCATCCTCAACAACCCCTCTCGGAAAATATACACTTTCAGATATTTTCCAATGAAGACTATTTCATTAATTTATCATCAACATTTATTAGTTTAAATATTGCGGTGAAGAAAAAGTCAGACAATACAACCCTCACTTCTGCTGAGGGCCTGTCCTATGAAAACTGTATCCTACACAACTTATTCAAACACATTAATGTATTCAATAATGGAACATTGGTGAGCACTAGCAATAATTTATTCAACTATGCAAGCTACATACAATTTATGATGATGACTCCAAAGGCGTATAAAGAGTTAAGAGGACAGGCACTGGGCTATGAATATAGATCAGGTGTTGGTACTGACGGTGAGTAAACTGCTGCAGTGACCCGGGTGTATCATCTAGTTGGAAAATTAAATCATGAGATATTCAATATATCCCAATGGTTACCCCCCAATTTCAAGATTGACATAGTTACAACTAGTTCCATCGAATTTCATTTTGAGAAAAACACTTGCTACAGCACCTAATGCAAATGTCATTATCACTTCAGCAATTCTTCATATTCGAAAATAACAGGTTATGAGCTCTGTTGCACTGGCAGTAGAAAAGCTAAGAGTCAATGGTAACATTATTAAACTTCTTGTCCCCCACATGATCACCAATCAACGTCACATTGCTACTGGCTCTCGCAGTTATACCGACTCATCATTTATCAATGAAGAAATCCCATCAAAACTCGCTTTGGCCTTTATGAAGAGTGTTACTGCCGTTAGATCCTGGAGTGCATCCTCCCATAATTTTAATATTTTTGGTTTATCTAGCCTTGTGTGCAAAGTTAATGGAATTCCACTGTACACTCCATCATTTGATAAAAATCCTACATAATTCTCTATGAGTTGACCATGCAATCCCTAGATCATGATTCTCAACTATTTAAAAATGGAATAATTGATTCAATGTCTTCAAAAACCATGGTGTAATTGTTTTGGACTTGTCTGGCACTCAGGATATGAGCATAGTACGAACAAGCAATGTTTTGACTGAGAGTATCACGATTCTTTGACTAAGAGTATCACTTTAATATGACTGAGTCAATTTGAAACCTATCGGGAAATCACACCCAACGGCAGTGTTCTAGTAGACCTTGCACCATGAACACAAAGCAAATAATCAGCGTATTTAATACGGATTTATTCATGTCCCAATATAAGTCCTATTGCTTACCATCGGACTTCATTGAAAAAATTCCAAGCGTTAACAATACCCTAATCATTGTTAATAGCAGTCCATCAAGTTTGAAGACAGGTCATTAGCTATGCATATTTCAAGCAGCAAAGAATTTCGAATTTTTTGATCCTCTTGGCCTATCATATAAATTCTACATTCAACACATCAACAATATTATTGAGAGCAGTGGGAAAACTATTATTCAAAATTGGAGGAGAGTACAGGATTTAACGACTAAGACATGCGGCTTTCATGCACTACTCTTTTTCATGTTCAGATGACTTTCCTCGACTGAACGACTTTCTAGGGGAAAATATACTTTCAAGCGTGTTTAATATTGATTTTAGTATCACGAATAAAATGTTTTAAAAAAGGATGTTAAATTGCTTATTAATAAAAAGTAATGTATATACATGATTAAAACGACTTTTCTACTCTTTATATTTCTTCTTCTACTACGTATAGGTATTTGTCGAGAACAACTAATGCAGGTAGATCATTTGAATCCACTGTATACTGATCCTGACTTGCTGTAATTTCAGGGTTACATTATAGACTTTATAATGTAACTTCAGCATTACCATATCTCTTTGTATAATCAATGATAATAATTCCGTTTGCATTGTAGAGTTCACGGATTTCGGTTAGCCAAGTTGAGTTAAGGTCACATACACTATCCCCGAATGATGAATCCAAATGCGAAACTGTAAAACAAAAATCAATAGCAATATAATCATACTAGCTATTGTCTTAAAAACGATGACGTAGAAACCAAATTCTTTTGTTATTCCAATAGTTGAATCATAGACCTGGCTCCTCCTCCCAAAACAATCTAAAGCCACGACGATACCAGTCTCTTAGCAATAAACTAAAATCACGTTTAGGATTCTTCCCAATCATACCAGGATATGTATTCTCCCACTGATTACATTTATCATAGTAACAATTAGAGCATAGGTGTCCTCTAGGGTGAGACTCACACGCACTTCAAGACAGGAATTGCAACCTTTAATTTGTACGGCATATGCTCTATGCAATTTACACGGGTTGCATAATCTACACTTTTCATCATACTCATCAATCATTGTACAATTCTTATATGATGACCAGCTGCCCAGTGTATAGATGCATAGTCTACATGTAAGGAACATTTTTTCATGTGTTGACACTCTCACTGCCGAAATGAAACAGAGCTACGATCAACAAACTGAGTGGGACAGAGAGAGAGAGAGAGAGGAGTAAATCCTCATTGAACAACATCTTTCTCGTGAAAAAATCATAGTCTTAAGTGTCTAAGCTATTGCGGGTGTTTAAAAGCAAATCCACAATATCATTTTGTCTTGTCGTGATTAATATTTCAATAAGTTGTGTAAATTCCTTCCGACCACGACGTAAAAGCTTCATACAATAGTCTAATGACGGAGAATCAGTTTTCATTATACCAACAAGCATTCCTAGAGAAAATATCTTCCTTTGAATAGATAACTCTGGAAAATCATCATCTAGAATCGAACGTTTTTCCATAAACACAAGATTCCCTATGATTTTCTCTTTTTCAAATCTATCCATTTCTTGGAGTTCTAACACTCTCACAACCAACTTCAGACTAACCAGGATTCTTTTTCTACTTTAAAAATATACGCTAACCTACTATAGAAAAAAATATCTTCGATTTAGAAGCAATTTCATTGAATATAATTACAACAATAATAATAATCACTTATACAATTTTTATTCCTCGATATATTTCACCAGTGTATCCAAAGCAGCTTGAAGTCTACAAATATATGCACAATATTCAGTTTCGCTGCAAAGCATGATTGCTCCTCCAATTTATATTTGCTCAATAATATCACATATCTTGCATACATATCGGCCCATTCAAAGCTTAGTCTACATTCTCGTGTAATTTCCACTGCCACGTTTGGTACTCTCGCCTTTGTATCATTGCTGCTACCTGCTCCACCATCAAGATCCAATAGCGTAAACATGCCACTCATTTTCTATGCTAATAACATCTAGAATAATAGAGTACAAAAATAAACTGTTCTCTCTCTGAATTCAATTCTCTTACTAATATGAACTATAATGAAAATTATTCCTTTTATTCAATCCGATTACTATACTAATCAACTTACCGTATATGGAGTACCGTCCGTATCCTTTCTCTCTGATTGGCCCAGAAAATGGGTGTTGCCTCAGAAACCAGTCTGGTAAGGCATGTCCCGTCTTTATTACTAGATACCTGCCCGTGCTAAGTCATATACCGTTGAAACTGCACACATATTCATGCCTCAGGCCTTGTCCCGGTCGGATAGCAATACAGATTACTACTCATACATACATTTAAAATACTTTTAAAATACCAAAACTTAAAACAAACAGAAATTATTAGGTATAAGAAGGGGGGGTATCCCCACCAAAATTCCTTGCTCTTGACATAAATTTTTTTTTAGTACTTTAAAAATTTATCTTATTCTATTTAAATCACCCTTATTTGTAAGAAGCCATTCCTAGAGAATTAGGGCAAAAGGTCAAACTTTAGCATAAAAAGAAAGGAATTTAGAAGGGGTTAACTCAATTCATATACAGAATAACTGCTGTTCATCTTAGATTTTCATGTAGCTCCTTATTTTAAGTTGGAAAAACTTGCTTTTTAAATTTAATATCTGATCGTTTTTCAAATAATGCTGGGGAGTCTGGATCGCCTACGAAGAAAATTACCCCCCCCCCCAAACAAATCCACCCTAAAACTCTCCCTCTGGCAATTCTGTCTTTGCTGAAATCTTCCCCACCTGAAAATCTCTAGGGAATGATTCCGCCTGAAATAATTCTCTTAGCAGACTTTCATTTGAAAGACGCTTCCTTTTTTGATCGTTTTTCAAATCTCTGGAAATCTCACCTCTGTGGAAATTTTTCCCAGGAATTCCCCCCCTACCCTGTGGAAAGTTACTCCCGCAAAAATTTACCCATGTATAGTTTATCCCGTGCTATATACCCCCACCCCGATGAAAAAATCCTCAAGTCAATGCCAACCCCGCTAAAAATTTCCCCCAAAAATATCTCCACATATTTATTTATTTTTTACTCTTCGTATTCGGAGGAAATAAAAAGTTTGAATTGAATTGAATATAAAATTGAGCCGGCAATGAGAAAGAAAGACAGATAAAAAGAATTCAGTATAGAAATGCTGGCATATCCCCAAATGCAAAACTCTCCCTAGAAAACTCAGCACCGTAAACTTCCCTCCCTATGGGAATTTCCCTATGGGAAATTCTCTCTGCAAAAAAATTCCCCCCATAAATAAGAAAGTGTCCCCTCCTCTGAAAAAGTCCGTAGTCCGTACTTTTCAGAAACAAATACTACGTAAACTATGGAAAAATT
This sequence comes from Artemia sp. Qi Xiang Cuo, assembly GCF_049724085.1. Lineage (NCBI taxonomy): Eukaryota > Metazoa > Arthropoda > Branchiopoda > Anostraca > Artemiidae > Artemia > Artemia sp. Qi Xiang Cuo. Next base: position 21,057,639 of record NC_142814.1, on the reverse strand, counting down.
TCACAACTTACAGCCATTTTCCCTGGGGCTGTGTTGGGTCGTGCTAATCCCAAAGTCATAGCTATTGCTTTTTTCAACCATGTTGAATATGCTGACTATCTCAAAATTTTTATCGAAAGACTCCGGGGGAAAGTGGGGGAAAGAGAGTCTCTAGTTGCTACCAATCTTGTTGCTCACTTAAAAAGTGCACTACAACTTCTGATTCGGTTAGAATGAGCCCTCTCCCAATATTCTAGCAACATTTTTTTGACACGATCATTCCCGAAAAAAAAATAAATAAAAACACGTTCGCGATCTTTTTTCTGGGAAAAAAGTAATATAAATTCCAAATTTTTGAAACATCTAAAGTGAGGTTCTCTGTTGCGCTGTACCTGATGGTGAAATTTTCATGGAAGTTCCTTGACTTTTTGGGGTGTTTCCCCCCTCTTTTAAAATTAGAAAAATATTCTCAGGCTCGTTGCTTTTTATGTAACGAAAAAAAAAAATACGCTCGCGATCTTTGTTCTGGGAAAAAAATTAATATAAATTCCAAATTTTTGAAACATCTAAAGTGAGGTTCTCTGTTGGGCTGTAGGCCTACCTGATGGTGAAATTTTCATGGAAGTTCCTTGAATTTTTGGAGTGTTTCCCCCCTCTTTTAAAATTAGAAAAATATTCTCAGGCTCGTTGCTTTTTATGTAAATTTAATGAATCATATATACTTAGAATCAGCATATAAAGCCAATTCTTTTGACATAACTATTAATATCAAAAATTCATTTTTTTAGAGTTTTGGTGACGGTACTTATGTATTATACGCCACTCAATCAAGTTTTCGCTGTGTAAAACTCGAGAATAAACCGGTTTCTTCGTTAGTTTCTTTTAGATTAGTGTCAGACAAGACAAGTGACAGAATAGATGGGAAATATAAAACTTGGGCTATACATTTGCACATTAGCGGGGGTAAAGTGTTTGGATGGTTTGAAGTTAGAAAACAATTCTTACTTTAAAATATGCAGAATAATTGTACCTAACACATTTTGCAATTGGACCCGCTATACTTTATCGCCCACCTCCTAACGTGCAAATATATAGCCCAAATTTGTTTCTAAAGTATTAAATTTTCATCATATTTTGTGATATTTCATTAGGATTGAGCGTCAAGGAAACAAGTTCTAGACAAATGAAGCACTTGAGTGGCATATAATACACGAATACCTTGGTGACTATTGAGCTGAGTCGCTTCTTGCTAAGCGGTTCAGATTGTCAACACTGACAAAAATACACTGCTGCCCTAAAACTCTACAATTCTGAAACAACCTAAAGAAAAAAATAAACGTAATCGTAACTTTCAGGTACGAATAGAACTACCATGGGTTTTAAGGGAAAAAATATCTTTATTTTGAAATTTTTGGTCCTTTTATAATTTAAGATCTTTACAGTTTAAAATTTTTTTTTTCTAAGATATACGCTTTGATTTTAGATAGCTAATATACAAACTCGGCTATTAAGAACAAAAAATGTACAAAGAAATTGGACATAGTCATAGTCTTCATTTTGATATAGTCTCCCAGGAGTCCCAGGATTAACTCATTATCCCAGAAAGTTAAATTCTGAATTGTATCTTCCTTTCTTTCATCCTTCTTCGATACTGAAGCGACTTAAATTCGGTGAATTTTTTACCAAATAATTAGGTCGCCTAATTTCGGTTACCTAATTGGCTAATTAAAAAATTAGCCATTTGAAATAATATAAACCACATAAAAGAAACTAATTCGATTTTTATTTGCTAATTCGACCAACTAATTTGATACTAATTTCGATAAATACATGCGTAGAGCTTGGATGTCTTTTTGACTCATCTTATATCAAACAATAAACTGTACGAAAAATATGGCTCTGTCCCACAGGGTTATAATGAAAAAAATGTTTATGGCTAAGGCAGGTTTTGTGGTTGACGGCTTGCTAGCTTTTCTTTGCTTTTTCAAACAATTAGTGGTAAAGGATTGTAAGCAGGGAGTGACGCGGCCTAATAGTAATCGGATAAACTGAATTTTGATTTCAATAGATACATCAAAAGAATTGGCTTATAATCCTGACTCCAAATATATAAGAATCATTAAGTTTAGTGTTACTCATCAAAACATACGAATCTGAGAAAATTTGCCTGATTTCCTAAAAAAAATAGGAGGAGAAACACCCTCAAAAAGTCAAGAAATCTTAAATAAAATTATACCATCAGTTTCAGCGTGTCAGAAAACGTAACTAAAGAGGTTCCAAAAATGTGGAATTTTGTATTTTTTACCGGAAAAAGATCGTGAATTCGTGTTTATTTATTGTTTTTTTCCTCAAGGTTAATCTGTACAAACAAATGGTCCTAGAATATTGGGAGAAAGCTTATTTTAACCAAAATCAAAACTTCTAACTACAAAAATGTGGAAATATGTATTGTTTGCCAGAAGAAAGATCACGATTGTGTGTTTACTTCTTTCTATCCAATTATAATTACGCAAACGCACAAATCTGAATTCGTAATATTTATTTATGTAATTGAAGTTTTATTTTGGTTCTTTCTATATTATTCGACGTTAAATAAAACTAGATCAAGTATTCTTTAACTCAGTTTTTAATTCATGATGAAAATCCTGGTTTAAGATTTCAAGTTGCGCAATAATCAAATCATCATAGTATGCTGCACCCTCGATTAATTAAGATTACTAGCTGAAATCTGAAATCAGAGTTACCATCTTTCGAGATTCATCAGCTTTTCAAAAATTGTTTCTGGAAATAGTTCTTAATGTTTATGAATTCTAACACGTTTCGCCAGTTTTTTAAATTATTTGAGATAAAAATAATATCAAGCTACATTTCGTATTTTACAAATATTCATGCAAAAAAATTGTCTAAAAAATTTTTTCATAATAATAAAATTTTATATAAAATGTTTTTCACATTACCACATTAGAAAATTTTATAAATATGAAGACATGTCATACAACAAACGCATATATTTGAAATATAAAAGCAGAAATAATGAGTGTTTTGAAACTACCATGAAAACCTAATGCCTTTGATATAAGTTTGCTGGCCTGGGGGGGGGGCTTCTTGCCCTCTGGCAAAAAAGTTCTATAGAATTAATTTGTCTATGTATTACTAATGTATTTCCAAGGTTGGAGGGGTTGTGTTTAGACGGAAGAGTATCCTGCAAAATCGGGAAGGTTAGTTTTGTGGCTTGTTAATTTATTGTAATATAGCTTGTTCTAATCAATTACTGTTCACTACCCAAAGTTGAAAAATAGTAACCGGAGTTTCCTAGAAAATGTTAACCAAAGCATAAATTTTTTAAGGCAGTGTGCAGTTTAAGTCAATGCCAGTTATAATTGTATCTACAATAATAAACCGGTTATTTTGTTAGTTTGTTTGTTGTTTTAGGAATACAATCAGAAATTAATAAATTGATTAAGTTGAAACTTGGCACTTGTGACTAATCCTGGCACGAAAAAGCCAATAGAAGGTGGGGAGGGGCTGGTAATTTGACGGAAGAGTATCCTGCAAAATTGAGAAAATAAACTTTGCTGTTCTGGAATTCTTGGTCATTTCTTAGTTTTGAAATGATAAAAAGAATGGAAAAAGATTATTTGTTATCAAAAAGATCATTTACTGCTGCTACTACTACTACTAACAACTCAGTGCAGCACCAAGCCGCTTGAGGTCAACACAGCCAAGCACGCTCCTCCTCCATCCCAATCTCCATCTCGTAAAACTGCTTCGTAAAACAGAAATAGGGATATTTATCAGTGTTTCCGACTCTTTTTACAAGTTCCCATATTTTTTTCGAAATAAACTTTTATTGTTAATCTAGATAATAGCTATCACAATAGGGACACCATTACACAATGTCAACATAACAAAAATACAATAGGGACAATAATGTGTAAAGAAACAACAGATACTCAGGGCCAACGCTCACAGTTCGTTATTCAGTACAAAAAGGGGATAAAAGGAAACCAAACTAAACCACATTAGGCTAAATGAAAAGAAGACTTAAAACCAAGAAGATTAAAAGGGAGAATAAAAGGATTTAGGTCAAATGAGATCTTGCGTTCAAAAAGATTCGATGTTTGTCTGATTAAAGTCACGTCCATTATGCACATAAGGTTTGTATTAGCCTTATGAGGATTTTTAAACGAGGAGGGAGGGGTCCACATTTTTGGTACCTCTTTAGTTACGTTTTATGACACGCTGAAACTGATAGTAAAATTTTAATTAAGATTTCTTGACTTTTTGAGGGTGTTTCTCCTCCTATTTTTTAGGAAATCAGGCAAATTTTCTCAGATTCGTATGTTTTGATGAGTAACTCTAAACTTAATGATTCTTATATATTTGGAATCAGGATTATAAGGCAATTCTTTTGATGTATCTATTGAAATCAAAACTCAGTGTATCCGATTACTATTGGGCCGCGTCACTCCTTGCTTACAATCCTTTACCACTAACTGTTTGAAAAAGCAAAGGAAAGCTAGCAAGCCGTCAACCACAAAACCTGTCTTAGCATTTTTATTACTAAATATCAGTATATGTATATTAAACTGACAATGCACATTCATTTGTATTTTTGGGGTTTTGAGCCCAACTTATGTTAATTTCTGCTCGTTTGGAGTTTGACTCGGTTATTTATTGTAATTTCTGTTCGTTTTTGGTTTCAGTTATTTATTGATGCTGATTTGTGGTAGTTTCAATGCTTGTACTCTTCGAGAATATCAGTCGGCCGAGCAACTTCAACACCTCTCTTTGATCGTAATGGGATGGCATAGGCATAGCGACTAAAGGTACTGAGTGCCACTAGACTTTATTTGTAGGGTGCATTGTGACACCATTGAACTGTTTCTAAAGTTCAAAGATCCATTTGCATTATTTGCAGAGGAAAAAAGGCTTTAGTTTTTCGATATTTCTTACTGCGAAGCCTGTGATTCCGATGTAGTGTTTAACTTGTTTCATTTTATAGATAATCTTTTGCTTTTTCCAATGCGGTGCCGGATACAACTCTATAAAGTGTTTTGAGTGAACTTAAGCTCACCGTTTCACCGATACTTTCAAAGACACCTTTGAGAACTTCATCCATTTGAACGCAAACAAGCAGTGTAATGTTCACTTCGCTTCCGCTCAGTGCAGGATGAATCAATTCGTCTTCACTTTTGACCAGCAACCACATGTGTTGTAAAATCAGTAGTGCTAGTATTTTCAAATATTGAATCTTCTTCCTTTTTAAATGGTGTTGTTGGTGGACTATATTCTCTTAGTTTCTTTAGAATTTGCTTATTGCCAATAAGACTTTTTGGAAAGTTTGATACACTTAGAAAGGTGTATGGATTATTGTAAAAGGATAAGAGTCCTTTACGATTCGTCACTATATCAAAAATTCAATAAACTAGATTAAAACTTTTCATTTGAATTAAAATTTGCCTCCCTGTGCTCTCGACTTGAACTTGATCACCAGTTTCCATCACGAGATATGATAATACTCTTTTATTCTGTTCCCGATAGGAGAGTGGCAATAGGTTTCCAATTTTCGATGCAATTGAATTCCAGTCCTTCTCCTTTGATTGTTTAGAATTTTGAAGAGATGTTTCCTGTTTAGAGTGATCAGCGACGGGGCTTTCGCTATAAAGTTAATGTTTGGTCGCGCGTCGCAATGCATCTTAGAGTTAAAGCAGGTTTTTATCATTGGCAAAATTCTCATCGCTATCGAATTGGCTTAGATTGTCTTCAAAATGTTCGATGGGTGAGAGGATAAGTTCAAATGGCGTCAATTTATAGAGTTTTGCCATTCTCTAGAGAAAACTGTTTACAAGTCCTGCAATTGTTGACAGTAAAAGTCTGAAAAAGCTACCGGCTTCTTGAACGCGCCGTGTTATTTTAAATTTGTTTACCTTGTTCTTAAAATCCAAGGCACGTACAGTGGAACAATGTTGCTCTGTACTCTATCGAACACCATCTGGCAGTTGAACATTTCCCTCAGTTAAATTTAAACAAAGTTTAGATACTAGATTAATGAAATCATTGTCGACACCATATCTGAGTATGACATTCCTATGCAAGGGTATTGAAGATCTTAGAACTGAAAATAAATACCGTTGTTCGAGTAGTTCTTTCAATATCATAATGGCGACTAATAACCTTTTCTACTGTTCACCGGAAGATATACTGTAATTTCATTGTCGAAAATGTCAGTGACTGCACGTAGATACTCGGGCGTGCTCTTATTAAGATCCAGAAAAATGTACCCGTTGGGGTTGCTAGTCGCTAGTGTGTACGCAGACAACAGAATTTTTGGAGCGCGGGGTTATATCTGATTTTTGAGAGTTGTGAGTTAGATCTAAACACTAACGACTTGATAGATAATGTAGATAGTACAATTCAAAGAAAGGGTTCGCATAAATTTGCTCTGATGATAAAGATTGTGTAGAACTATGGTTATGGAAACGTGTTCTGGATGGGATCAGACAGTGAACATTCGCAGCATTTCCTTTAAAAACTGCTCAACGGATTCAGCCAAATCATGACTAATTAGCCATGATTTCGATTCAATAATATTAAGAACATCAAGTCTTTTTATGAATTGTGTTTGTCTGGTGGTGGCAATAGCTTTTATTTTATCATAGGGATCCTGCCAAATACTCTAGCAATAGTAGTTTTCTTTCTGTATTTCCAAAAACATTTTATCTCAATTTTGAATTATTCTAGCTAACAGTATTGTTTTCTCCGACAATGAGAGCCTAAACAGAAACAATCTGAAGGGTTTTTTAAACTAATACATGTTGTTGACAACAGTTGGTCTATGAATAACTGTAAACCATACGTGTCCAATGAATAAGTAGCAATTTCCCCATAGATCAATCTATTCAAGAACAGCAAAAACAAAATTTCATGGCAACATTTATTACAGCAATATCAACACTTGTTCAACATGAACACTTGGTCAACATGAAAACTCTATTTGTTCAACATGAACAATGATAAAACTTTTCTGTACAACACCTTTGTCCATCTACGGCACTTTTCTGTACAACACTTTTCTATACAACACATTTGTCCATCTATAGCACTTTTTCTACAATACTTTTCTGTACAACACTTTTCTGTACAACACCTTTTATACAACACTTTTTGTACAACAACAAAATACACTTGGAATTAGCACAGTTGAATATTATAGTGAATTTAAAGGTAGAGCCCCCCACCCCCCGGGAGCCAGCCATGGGGCGGGTCCCCCCCCGGGAATCATGAGGGCAAAAAGAACGGTGTCATCACTGCTACTGGTTAGTGGAGGGATTATTTGGGGTAGTGGTTTGTTGGTTAGTTAGGTTAGTTTATCCAGACCAAGTTGATTACGATAGTGAACGAATTCAACTCGGTCTGAAATAAGATAGTGGCCATGAGGCATGACACTCATAACATTCTTGAACATATAGACCTTGTCAGATATACATGATATTACATTTTTTTTCACTCTCACAGCATAATTTCTATACTGTAGAGAGCGAATTGCAAGCAATTATACTCTTGGCACTAGGCTACTTTCTACATATTGTATGCACACACTCATGTTGAAATTACTTTTTACAAAGTGCGTAGGCACCCCTTTACATGTCTTCTTTTCATCCCCACTATGTATTTCAACGCAATAAACTTTGGGACCCGGGAAAACCCCCTGGATATCAAATCACTCCCCGTCTCTGATTTTAATTTTAATAATTAATTGGGGGCTTGACGTTTCACCAGCTCGGGGTAGAGTGATGGATTCCAGTCGGTAAAATCCATCCATGAGCTGATGTGTACCCCCTTTTCTAAATTACACAATAAATCTTCAGTCCTATTTACCTTTAACAGCAGAGAATCTGTATCCCAATAGTAAACTTGAACCTCCCCTCCCGTGGTCATTGCACCTTGCACACATTGTAAAAGAACGGCAACATGAGCTTTTTGGAAATTTCTAGTACTGAACTACCTCCTGCAATATTCTTGTTCAGTACCACATGACACTTTTTTCCTGTGTAGAAGAACTGAGCTAGTCTCTCTGCTCTTGACTGGTGTAAAATTGGGATCAGCACTAATTTGTACACACTCTAGAAGGCCGGTCAGGATATCACAGCAAGATCTGTTGCGTTCTCCTTCACGAATTTTGCCAGAAGCTGAGTTTAGAATAAGCTTTTACAATGCCTTCTCTACCTTTGAACTTGCCCTAGAGCGTTTATCGACAAAAGTTTCGATAAAGGTTTCCAAATATGGTCGCTGATTGAACTGCAAGACCCTAAGTACTTCGGTGATCTTGAAACCGTTGCTCATCATCCAGCACAAAAGCACATGGTGAACAGTGGTATTGTCTTTAGGGTCAAAGTCAGCAATAATTTTTGGCTTAGAGGTAGCCCAATGCATCCCCACATCCTCGACCAATAATCGGGTGTAGAGGCCCCACGAGTCCTTGGTCACTGGTCAAATGATGTAGTGGAAAAAAAAATCTTGACTGTGTCGTGAAGTGCCAGCGGGCTATGACTGTCAATTTCAAAGAACCATCCTTGCGGCCCGTTGTCCTCGACTTTGTTAATGTCGAGGAACTCGCAAGTATTCTCAAGCCATTGATATCTCCCATATGGCAAAGTGTAATTGGACAGTGCTGAGGGGTATAACGATTTCATGTCCAAGAACACTGCATTTGACTTTACGCCGGTCCTGTGTCCGCTCAAATCGGTTGATAAGATGCAATTCTCGTGAAAAACACACCCCCCTCGCATTGAAAGCTCTACAAGAAAATGTTGATCTATATTGGGGATTCTGCCTATGTACTCCCTACTATTTTTTAAAATCAAGTCCATCACCAAATGGGGTAGTGAAAAATAATATCCTATATATATCCCAAACTCTGAATAGATCTGATCTGTGTTCTTACAGACTATATCCAACACAGTTAGAACATCACTGGCCAAGTACAGTCTACAATAATCCCACTCATTTTTACAATTCCCCTTGGACCACACCTTCTTGGTAAACTCATAATCCACGACTGTGCATTCACTGTTGGTCAGTGAATTGTGAAAAGCTTCCATTGGGGGTAGTTTCACTTCGCCTAAGCGAGTGCAAGAAAAGTAACAATCATATGTATAGACACCTGTGCTTGTTAATAAGTCATACATTTCACTGTCTGGAAAGTGCTGTCTAAGCAAGGGAAAGCTATCAAATTTGTCGCTTTTCTGCACTTTAATTAGTTGACTCAATGCCTTGGGGAAAAAACTAAAACAATATAAAAACCTGATTTCATTCCAGCACATACGCTCATTATCTACCACCTAATATTTCGGTTTGAGAATCACTAACTTCTCGGATAATTTGGAGGTAATGTAGTAGATATATAAATTATTCACCCTTGGACTGTCCACTCCCAATCCCATTCGGTGCATCCGTGCAAGCGCTGGTAAAATATATTTTAAGTCAGAATTAAAGCTGTAAATAGGAACAGGAATGAAAAACAGCTGGCTAATACTTAAGTTACATAATTAATGAGCGACCCCCCTAAAAGTACTCTTCCAAGATGATAGTTCCTGCCACAAGTGATCATGGGCTCTGACTTTCCCCCTCCCCCTCTTTTCCCTTTAGTCCCCTTATCCTCCTCTACAAACTCCCCCTTACAAACCCAACATATTTTTTGATTTTTAATCGCAAGACGATCCTCTGCAGACAGCGCCATTGGATAATGCGTATTTCTCAAACAAAAAATAGCACCAGTAGCCGTGTTAATTAGTTTAGTCAGTACCTTGGCCATGCACTCGTCTCCCTCATCCAATGTCTCAACTATTCCTAACAACTGCATGGTGTTAGAATTATCTCTTTGCGCGGGTGCATAAGACACTACTATAGCCTGGTGTTTTTTGATATGGTTGGGATATAGTGGGTCCTTCATCTCAACTAAATTCGCCTCGCAGTCTAATGGTATTTTGTTGCATTGGAGGAGGGTGCCTTGGAAATTTTTAAAACGTAGAATAGCCCTATCCTCCGAAACTGTTTCTACTGTCTGGTATCCGTGTTGTCTACAATGTCTCATGTGATTTCACAACTTTAGTTCAGTCCGAATTCTAGAGAGGAATGTTGGACAGTAGAAACGGGTCCCCCTATGTCTTACCACCCCCAGAACTCTACTAATGTCAGTGATAAGGTTAATATGGCCAATTGTATTCGGTTGACTAGGTAGTGTGCATAACAACCACAACAATTTTCTAATCAAATCAACTGACGGGGCCCTTCCTCGGAAAACCAACACCTTTTTTATAGAACGGGCTCCATCTTTAAATTCTGTTTCATAGTGTACCAGAGTAACGCTAATATTTAAATGGGCACTGGCCCTTTCAAAAATATCAATTGATTGTAGCGTTACTGGGTAATTTCCTTCTAAACAAGAGAAATCTACAACTGGGAAATCGGACCCTTCCTTCCCATGTACAGTCCAATGATCTAAATTCGTCTTGGTAGCGTCACGTGCTAGCGGCTCGTATGCTGATATGAGGAAAGCATACTTGAAACACTTTTGATCTGTTTCAAAACAGATCTTCTGGACACCTTGACAACCTACTAGATCTGGATTATAATTTAAAACTATATGCCCTCTCAGACCCTAGCCCCCCCTCTTAAAATAAAATCTTTCTTAAATTTACAAATATTTACACTTAAATTTTCAATAAATAAAACTACAGACCCACTCCCATTTCCGTTATAGTTCTCGAGATGCGCAATAATTTTTCCTACCCACTCACTAAAAACATCCTCAAAATTTTATAAATTTGGATAAATTACGCGCATCTCGGAATGTATAAAATTATAGTAAACCTCGCTTTTCCCCTCATTCAAATAAAAAACCTTTAAAACAACTGACACCTTCATTTAATTCCGACCCCCCCCCCCCACAATTGAATGTTCTTCTCCAGCAGTGCAAAAATTTTCTATAAATATGCTTGCACTATTTCACAATGATCGACCCATAAATTTGCTCCCCTAATGGAAGTCCGGAGATCCCCACACGGGGCAGTGAAAACAGGTGTAATATTTAACATTGTTTTGGACAATAGAAAATCGGGAGAATATGTTCCCCCACCTTAAGGTTGCTCAAGAATATTCGGGCTAAAGTGCACTTCAGTCGATTGAAGTGGACTCGGAAGGGTCTTGGTGACTGGAGGAGGAGGGTTCTCAGTAAAATCATCTAAAATTTGTAAAATGTTCGGGCTCAAGTCACCATGCACAGCTATACTAGCTTCTATATTAAAATAATTATTTAAAAACTCGCCGATATTAAAAGGAACTTCAAGAAAGTTGTTCCATGTTTCGTTGTTTTGAACGCCCATAGTCTCTTCTGGCTCTTTTTCACTCGACGCCGAGTAAGGGACCAATGCTCCAGCCTATCAATGAAAAAATAGCATATTTTCAAAATGTCATCCCTACTGTTAAAATTTGGATTATTATTTCTTAAAAGAAATTGGTTAATTCAACTCAAGATAATCTAAGATATGACATAGAAGGCGGCAATTTTTTTTTTGCGGCGCATGCCTGCGGCGCATCCTACGGCGCTTCCCTGTGGCGCATCCCGCGGCGCTTCTCAGGTCCGCGGCGTTTCTCGGGCCCGCGGCGCTTCATGCAGCGCCTCCTAAGGCTCGTCTCAGCCCCCTTTAAATAATACCCTTCAAAAGTTGAAATATTTCTAATTCCATACAGATTCAGTAAGCACATGAGTTTAATTATGGAGGTTAGATGAACAAGTTTGAACTTCAAAATGTCGGGAACCGTTAACTCGCTTTCCCCTCGCTAAAATCTTTGGCACGATAGAAATATTCAGTGCAAATTAGAACGTCAATATGTGACAGATGGGATAATCTCTCTCTTAAAACTATGTGAATGGAATAGAGTTTCAAAGACGGTGAGTATTAGCATTAATTGACTGCGCTTTTTAAGTGAGCAAAAAGATTCGAGGGCATCTATGCCCCCCCCCCTCCCCTTTTCAGCAATGTCATAAATAGCAATCATTATTTTTGGGGGTATAACTTGTCCCGCTCTTACATAGAATTCCAATTTCCCAAAAATCTAACGCCAATTTGCAGACAATTCACAGCTAATTTTCTTGGCCAAACAACAGAGTTACGTAAAAGCATTGAAAGCCTAGACTTGGCGCCCTAACTACTAACCATCGCTAATGATAGAGCAAAACAGGAAAAGGGGATGAAACAGATCTATTTATATGCTTATGCGGAGCTTTAAGCCAAAGATTAAAACAAGATAATATTCAATTGTGAACGGAATAGCATTTTGAGTTTCAATGGTATCTAAACTATATGAGATATCGAAGCGATAGCAACAGAAAAAGAATAGAGCGGTTTCTTTGCAAAAAAGATTGTACGATGGTTAGATATGTAATGAGGGGTTAATATCTCTCAGAGATAAGTTTATATTGGCATTGAAAAAGACTAAAAACATAGGAAGAAATAGATAGGTAGAAAAAATGCTTACATTTGCACAATCTACCTGGGCTTGGGTGCCCAAAGGACCAGGTAGTGCATGCTGGAGGGTAACCTCCTGACCTAGCGTCGATGGGGCAGCTATTAGAGGACCAAGGAGAGCGGATGTGCAAACGATGTCATTAATTTCTTGTACAGGAGCTGTGACTTGTGCAGCCGGGACAGGGGCTGGTACAAATGGCTGCACTTGGGTAGGCAGTTTGGAGCTGGGGGGTTTTGGCCAGCGACCATACTGCATGACAGGAGCCTTCATATGCGGTGTATTATTACCTCTTGCTCTCTTGCTGGGTGGTGGTGAAGAGTATTCTCTGCTATTCGTGGTAACCGTAGCTCTCTTCGAGGTAGGGACAGCAAATTCTTCATAATGTGCCTTAAAAAAGAGAAAAAAATTAGTTTCAAAATAATTTCCTCCTTTATTTTAAAGAATGAAAATTATTAACCATAATTTTGTCTAGAAAAGCATTTATCACATTTCAGTAAACTAAAAAGTAAAAATTTCGAAATGTTATAAGCCCATGAATCAGAGGGAGGCTTTAAATTAGATCGTTAACACACAGCTTATAGGCCTAAATTACAATCTTGGATGTAAATGTACACATAATAAAGCTATCTTTTTTCTTAGAAACCGTCGGTTCTCTTACTGCCCTCCCCCTTTTACAAAATTTACTTACAACGAAGCTGTTAGAAGCGATGTATCTCCCCCCTCCCCCCCCCTTGTACATAATGTCCTAAATATATTGTTAGACTTAATTTGAAAATAATCTGTTTCAGCGGTTCTCCGGCAAATACAAGGTTACGAATCTACAAGCTTAATATACAGCAATCTCTTTTTGCTTAAAATCGTTTTAATTTGATACAGATCGTTTGAACAAATCCTTTGGGCTAGACCGCTATCGTAAACAAAACAGGAAAAGGGTGACAAAGTAATTATAACCTTGCGCGGAGAGCTTATGTCAAAACATAGCGGCTTAATAGCTAAGAGATAGATAGAAGTTGATTGTCAATTTTTGATAGAATTACAGAAAGAATAAATTTATTGAAAAATTATTTCTATTTGCGAGAATTATACTTGTAAAAACAGTGGGGGTGGGGGGTTTTGTTTTGAGGGTAAAGGAATATATTTACGTTTTGCATTGAGTATAAAGATTGTATGGTGGTTAGGTTTGTGTGTGGGGGGGGGGGGTTGAGGGTAAAGGAATATATTTACGTTTTAGCTGAATATACTGGAGGGTGTCCAAGGAAAATAAAAAGTGGAATTTATCGAAAAGGTATTTCTATTTGCAAGAATTATACTTGTAAAAACAGTGTGTGGAGGGGGGTTAGGTTTTGAGGGTAAAGGAATATATTCACGTTTTGCATTGAGTATAAAGATTGTATGGTGGTTAGGTTGGGGGGGGGTTTGAGGGTAAAGGAATATATTCACGTTTTGCATTGAGTATAAAGATTGTATGGTGGTTAGGTTTGGGGGGGGGGGTTTGAGGGTAAAGGAATATATTCACGTTTTGCATTGAGTATAAAGATTGTATGGTGGTTAGGTTGGGGGGGAGGGTTTGAGGGTAAAGCAATATATTTACGTTTTAGCTGAATATACTTGAGGGTGACCAAGGAAAATTTGTTTGAAAATAAAAATTCACTTACATGGTAAATTGTGGGTGCCAAGGCCTCAAGCTCATCAATTATGTCAATTGTTCTATCCATTGTGTCACAATACTTTCTGATAATTGAATCACAGTGCATGCCCGTTATATACGAGATATCAAGGTTAAGTTGTTATGTAAACAAAGCCCTCTGATTGGCTGAGAAGGAAACACGTGATCTAACTGTTTCCCGGAAACTCATAACATTTGGCTCGAACAACAACAGGAATGAAGTGTCATTAACTTTGCCTCGAACAACAACAAGAAGGAAATGTCATTAACTTTGCCCGGAAACGATTTGGTTAATGACGCAATAATCCATGAAAGTGACAAAATTCCTGTTTTTCAAATTCTCACTGACACAGTCCATAAAAACAGAAATAAATGTGACAAAGTTCCTGTTTTTTCAAATTCTCACTGACAAAGTCCATAAAAACATACAAAAATGTGACAAAGTTCCTGTTTTTTCAAATTCTCACTGACAAAAACCATAAAAACAGACATAAATGTGACAAAGTTCCTGTTTTTTCAAATTCTCAACAAATACTGTTTTACAACAACAACAAATACTGTTTCCCGGAAACTCATAACATCTGCCTCGAACAACAACAGGAAGGAAGTGTCATTAACTTTGCCTCGAACAACAACAGGAAGGAAATGTCATTAACTTTGCCCTGAAACGATTTGGTTAATGACTCAATAATCCATAAAAGTGTTAAAATTCCTGCTTTTAAAATTCTCACTGACAAAGTCCATAAAAACAGACATAAATGTGACAAAGTTCCTGTTTTTTCAAATTCTCACTGACAAAGTCCATAGAAACATACAAAAATGTGACAAAGTTTCTGTTTTTTCAAATTCTCACTGAAAAAAACCATAAGAACAGACATAAATGTGACAAAGTTCCTTTTTTTTCAAATTCTCACCAAATACTGTTTTACAACAACAACAAATACTGTTTCCCGGAAACTCATAACATCTGCCTCGAACAACAACAGGAAGGAAGTGTCATTAACTTTGCCTCGAACAACAACAAGAAGGAAATGTCATTAACTTTGCCCGGAAACGATTCGGTTAATGACTCAATAATCCATGAAAGTGACAAAATTCCTGTTTTTCAAATTCTCACTCACAAAGTCCATAAAAACAGAAATAAATGTGACAAAGTTCCTGTTTTTTCAAATTCTTACTGACAAAGTCCATAAAAACATACAAAAATGTGACAAAGTTCCTGTTTTTTCAAATTCTCACTGACAAAAACCATAAAAACAGACATAAATGTGACAAAGTTCCTGTTTTTTCAAATTCTCAACAAATACTGTTTTACAACAACAACAAATACTGTTTCCCGGAAACTCATAACATTTGCCTCGAACAACAACAAGAAGGAAGTGTAATTAACTTTGCCTCGAACAACAACAAGAAGGAAATGTCATTAACTTTGCCCGGAAACGATTTAGTTAATGACTCAAAAATCCATGAAAGTGACAAAATTCCTGTTTTTCAAATTCTCACTGACAAAGTCCATAAAAACAGAAATAAATGTGACAAAGTTCCTGTTTTTTCAAATTCTCACTGACAAAGTCCATAAAAACATACAAAAATGTGACAAAGTTCCTGTTTTTTCAAATTCTCACTGACAAAAACCATAAAAACAGACATAAATGTGACAAAGTTCCTGTTTCTTCAAATTCTCAACAAATACTGTTTAACAACAACAACAAATACTGTTTCCCAGAAACTCATAACATCTGCCTCGAACAACAACAGGAAGGAAGTGTCATTAACTTTGCCTCAAACAACAACAAGAAGGAAGTGTCATTAACTTTGCCCGGAAACGATTCAGTTAATGACTCAATAATCCATAAAAGTGACAAAATTCCTGTTTTTCAAATTCTCACTGACAAAGTCCATAAAAACAGACATAAATGTGACAAAGTTCCTGTTTTTTTCAAATTCTCACAGACAAAGTCAATAAAAACATACAAAAATGTGACAAAGTTCCTGTTTTTTCAAATTCTCACTGACAAAAACCATAAAAACAGACATAAATGTGACAAAGTTCCTGTTTTTTCAAATTCTCACTGACAAAACCATAAACCACGTGGTTCTCGTGGGATCAATAGGGGCCATTCTACTGATAAGGTCGTTGTCCAACTGCACACCAAGTGGTTTAACAGTATTTAAATTTGGTATGCAAAGGTAATTATTGATAGGAGGTATATTTTTAAAAAAGAAAATAACATGAAATTGCTTTTGGGTATGCTTAAGTTGAGTTTAACACTGTCAAGATCATTCTTTAAATTGTTACTTAGTGGATGGACGCTCCGAAAAGCGGATGAAGATTTGCTAGATGTTTTCCAGAGAAATTGCTTACGGATTTTTCTGGGTACCAGGCTGACTGACCGTATTTCAAACAATAGGCTGTACGAAAAAAGTGGTTCAATCCCGCTTTCTAGCGTTATAGTGAAAGAAAGGTTGAGATGGCTAGGGCATGTTCTGCTAATCAACGATGACAGATTGTCTAAGATTGTCCTTTTCCGTCAACCATCTAAGGCTAAACAGAAAGCACGTCGTCCCCGTCTGGGGTGGGGGGATGTCATAAAGGAAGATTTAAAGGAAGTGAGAACTTCGTGGGAAGGTATAAAAAGGGATGCTTTGAATAGATTGGGCTGGAGGAGGAGTGTGCGTTGCACTTTTGGCCTCAGGTGGCTTGGTGCTGTAGTAAGTCGTTAGTAGTAGTTGTAGTAGTTAATTAGTGAATCGAGTGTAAAATTCAAAGTATTAGATGTTTGACAAAGGTTCAGTAATGTCAAATCATCCGCAAATTTAAAAGAGTTGTCAAAACTTGGTAAAACATTATTAAAAACTATTAAAAATGCTATAGGACCTAACTTAGTCCCTTGAGGTGCTCCACAGGAAATCGAGGAAAAACCTGATGAATCCCCGTTAGGGAGGACTACACATTGCTCACGGCCAGACCAAAAACTAGCTAACATACGTAAAACAAAGTCTCTTGCACCTAAAGCCCTTGCATTATCTATAACTGTCTGATGATCCAAATTGTCAAAGGCTTTGCGAATATCAGCAAAAACAGCCTCAACTTAGGAACTATTCAACTCAAGATGTTTGAAAATAGTGTCAAGTATATAAATTAAGCAATGCATGGTGCTATGATTCGGCCTAAAGCCAAACTGATTTGGGTTGATTTTATCATGAATATCGTCAAAAAGGAAATGGTAAATAAAACCTTCAAAGATTTTAGAGAAAATGGGGGTTTTTGATATTGGTCTTAAGTCAGAGGGAACTTTTGGGGTCTTAGTATTTGGTATAGGAGATATAATAGCTCGTTTAAATCACACTGGAAAAATACCATCAACAAAACATTGGTTAAAAATAGCAGTTAGAGGTACACTTAAATACTGGGCATATTCCACAATCAATTTGGTTGGGATATCACCTGGGTATACTGACTTATTTGTGTCAAGAGTTTCGAGTTTAAGTTGAGTCCGATGAATTTCAATCACAGGAATGTCACTCACTGCACTGTTGATCGGCATATGCTGGAGTGGCGGGTGAATTTTACAAATTGAAACAAAATTATCATTTATGACATCCGCACCCACTGGGTCACCATTACTGTTCAGTAAGAAAAATTTTGAAGAGACCTTCCCCATGAGATATTGGACACTTTTGTGGGATTTCCTAGGGTCTGAATACAATAACTTATTGAGCACGTGCGCACCATGCTCCTTTCTTGCTTTACGGATTTCGCTAACAACGATGTTTATTTATCCACGGTTTGCAGGTAGATTTGTGAGTAACATTTTTCACTTGAAAGATGTCACAATATAACTGGAAAAGTTCCGCTGAAAACTTAGAAGCCATTTCATTACCATTGGTAAGACATAGGATATTGGCCCAAGATTTGGAACTAAGTTTTAATTTGAAATGGGCGACCTTCTCGTCAGTAATGGGTCTATACGAGTATTGTTTGAAAAAAAACTACGTTTTCTAAAGAGTTAAAGAGGCTGAGTTACAAGGTCGAACCTTAAAACGTACAGGGATTAGGAGGCACAGATGGGGGGCTGCTGCCCCCCAAACCCCCGCTTTCGCAGCCTTTAAATGAAAAAAAAGTTTTTTAAACTGAAAGTAAGGAGCGACATTAAATCTTAAAATGAACAGAAATTATTCCGTATATGAAAGGGGCTGTTCCCTCCTCAACGCCTCGCTCTTTACGCTAAAGTTTGACTTTCTCACAACTCTTTTTTTAAACAATACAAACTTTATTGTTTTTTTAAACAATAAAGTTGGGGCTGCCGCCCCCCAAACCCCCGCTCTTGAACATTCTTCTGTTAAGGCTTTTAATTCCTGAATACTCAAATCACGTCGTACAGGGTGCCTCCTAATCCCTGTACATTTTAAGGTTCGAACTTGTGACTCAGCCTCTTTAACAGCCCCCCAACTGTGCCTCCTAATCCCTGTACGTTTTAAGGGTCGACCTTGTAACTCAGCCTCTTTAACTCTTTAGAAAACGTAATTTTTTTCAAATAATTTAAAAAAGAAACTGAGTTTCTTTTTTAAACTTTTAAATTCAGTATATAAAAAATTTCCTCTGACGGGGAATCGAACCCGGGTCTTCCGCCTGACAGTCAGGAGTATCGACCGATGTACTAAAGAGACACAATTGTGATTGTTTTTTAGTAAGTCGAATCTATTTTTGACACAAGCAAATCCCCACAAAACTTGATATTTGGTTTTTGGAAAACAGGGAAGGAGTGATCAGATTGAGCTGAAATTTCGAGGATAAGCTCCCAGGCCCCAGGAAAGCTTATCATCTAAATTTCAGCCCGATCAGACAACGTTAAAAGGGGGCTGCGGTGGGAAAATTTAACAGGGGCTATTAGGAGAAAAAGAGGATTTTTGTTAATATAAATTTAAGGGATCCTTTTTTCGATCTGAAAATAACAAAGGCCCTAGCTGGTAGCATTCTGCTCCCAAGGATTCTTCCATCACCCAGATCCGTGTTCAATTGTGCCCTTTAGGCATTGCTAACAAAAAAAAATGAACTTTCAGTGGCTATATTTGGTTTTTGGAAAACAGGGAAGAAGTGATCGGATTGAGCTGAAATTTCGAGGATAAGCTCCCGGGCCCTAGTAAACCTTGACCATCTAAATTTCAACTCAATCGGACAACGTTAAAGGGGGGCTGTGGTCGGAGGGTCAAAACTTCCGGCCCACTTTTACCCACGAAGATAAAGTCGGAGGGGGGTGAAATTTTGCACGTTTCTTAGTTTAAGCTTGGGCTACAAAATGCAATTACCGCTGTCTCTCTGCGACCGCTATGACCGGAAATCGCTTAACATTGTGGTGGGTCGCCTCTTTATAGAGGCACAAGTGTGCCTCCTTGATAACTGATCAATTGCTTAGGGGGAAAGGAAGATAAAGGGGTCCAAGAGATGCATAGATGGTTACTTGCCCCTAATGGAGGGGCTATTTTGGGGACACAGTAGTAATCTTCAATGTTGGTAAAAATTAAGTCAAGGGTTTTATCACCACGTGCAGGCAACTTTACCACTTGATCAAGGCTAAGAGCAGAGCTAAGCCACTTTTGGTCTAGCTCATTAAAATCACCACACAATGTAATTGTAGTATAAAGATACTCGCAGTAAATTCTGTCAGTTTAAAGTTGCATATATGCCGTCAGCTCATTCTTAAATCCACTACGCGGAGGGTAATAAATAATACAAAAAATCATGCAAGATACTTCTTTTGGGAGGTTTTTGGATCTGGTCCATAGCCATAAAACTTCAGTTTTGGAGTTGTTCACTATTTCAGAAAATGAAAGAATCCAATTAGGAAGGGTAGACCTACAAAAAAAAAGAAGCTACTCCTCCACCACGACATAGAGGGATACCATCTTTGTCTATCCTGGGCTTAAAATGGGAAATATAATTTGGAATGGAGCAAAAGTCTTCAGTTGCAGACTATGTTTCGGTAAGGCAAGCAATATCTATCTGGTTTTTGTCAAGACTAATTTGAAGTTCATCCATTTTATTTACCAGTGACCTTACATTCGCTAGAAGGATTCCGGGAAATGTGTAGGAGGAGGAGCAATGTATCAAACCAGGGTTTCCTGATTTGCTATTGTAGACTTGTTGTAAGTTCTTGGGTTCATTTGATGTAAATAACGGGACTGAGGAGATGGACTGATTTGACAATTGAAATAAGAGAGAGTTGGAACGTAACATGGAGGTCTTCTGAATGGGTTTGTTCGGTGCCGTTGATAATTCGGATTCATGTCGCTTTTGAGGGCAGGTGGGAACAGTGGGCTGGTGTGGCGAACTTCGTTTTTTGGCTGCTCAATATTCATAGTGGTAATACACGGGAGAGAGTTTGACTGTTGATGATAACTCTTTCCGGTATTATTAAAATAAGACTTTACACTCACCCCCAACATTAAAATTCTTGCAAACATGCAGATATTTACATTTTTTGCCAAAAAATCCCCTACAACTGAAAGAATTTCAATGAAAATCACACCGTCAGATTCAGCGTATCAGAAAACCCTATTACATGGGTTTCCAGCTCATATCTGCAAAAATCTGCAACTTTCTATTATTTGCCAGAAGACACATCACGGATTGGTGTTTATTTTTTCTTTTTTTAGGGGTAATCGTACCAACCCAGTGGTCCTTGAACGTCAAGAGAGAGCTCATTCGAACGGAAATTAAAAGATATAGTGCCCTTTTCAGTGACCAAAAATGCTGAAGGGCAACTTGGCCCCCTCCCACACCCCTTTTTTTCCCAATTTCGTCTGATCAAAATTTTGAGATAGCCATTCTGTTCAGCATGGTTGAAAAACCAAAAAATATATCTTTGAAGGTAACAAATTCCCCTTAGAGCCTTTGTGGAAAGGTCTTAAAGTTTAAATTTCTCAATTTTATAGGTATAGTATTTGTTATTGGGAACTATGCATGCATTTTGTTTTTGTTTTTTTTTTGGGGGGGGGGTGAATTTTCTGCTGTTTTTTTTTCAAAAGGAAAATTTTCCATGGGGAGGTAAGTTTCCAGGGAGAAAACTTTTCATGGGAAATTTTACACTGGGGGAATTTGCCAGAATTCAAAAACGAAATTCTTTTTATGTGTCTTGCTTTCATTTTGCCGACTTACTTTTACGCGCGGACATGTTAAAGGTAATTTTGTGGGGTAAATGATCACCAAGATTGAATTATCTAGAAAATATTTCTGTAGGGAGGAGGGATCTTTCTGTGGAGGTGGAGCCAGATTTCCTGGCATTATTTAAAAAACGATCAGAAATTAAATGAAAAAACAAATTTCTTCAACTGAAAGTAAGAAACATTATTAAAACTTAAAACAAAACAGAAATTATTATGTATATGTGGGGTTTCCCCCTCCTCAACACCTTACTCTTTACGCTGAAGGTTGAATTTTGTCCCAATTCTTTATGAGCGACGCCTGAAACACAAGGGTTATTTAATTAGAACAATTGCAAGTTGTTTTTTTTTAAATATCATAAACTGTAGCGTCAACAGCAAGGTGTTGAAGAGGGGCTTATCCACCTCTCATGCAGGAAAAAATAAAGATTAATGTGTTTCAAACAGTTCGTGGTAACGAATCAAGGAGGCAAACTTGTGCCTCTTTAAAGAGGCGACCCACCACAATGTTAAGCGATTTCCGGTCCTACAGGTCGCAGAGACGGCGGTGATCGCATTTTGTAGCCCAAGCTCAAACTAAGAAACGTGCAAAATTTCATCCTCCTCCGGCTTCATCTTCATGGGGTAAACTGGGCCGGAAGTTTCGACTCTCCCACCACAGCCCCCCTTTAACGTTGTCCGATTGGGCTGAAATTTAGAGGTTAAGCTTTCCTAGGGCCCGAGAGCTTATCCTTGAAATTTCAGCTCAATCCCATCACTTCTTCCCTGTTTTCCAAAAACCAGATATAGCCACTTAAAGTTCATTTCTTTTTTTTATTAGCCACGCCTACAGGCCACAGTTGGCAACGGATCCGGGTGAATGAGGACTCATTCGAAGCGGAATTTGACCTGTTAGGGCCTTTTGATATTTTCAGACCGAAAAAATTATCCCCAAACCAAACTGTTTTCCAAAAACCAAAAATCAAGTTTTGTGGGCCTTTGCTTGCGTCAAAAATAGATTCAACACACTAAAAATACAACAACAGTTGTGTCTCTTTGGTACAGTGGTCGATACTTCCGACCGTCAGGCGGAAGACCCGGGTTTGATTCCCCGTCAAAGGAAATTTTTTATGTACTGAATTTAAAGTTTAAAAAAGAAACTCAGTTTCTTTTTTAAATTATTTGAAAAAAAACTACGTTTTCTAAAGAGTTAAAGAGGCTGAGTTACAAAGTCGAACCTTAAAACTTACAGGGATTAGGAGGCACAGTTGGGGGGCTGTTAAAGAGGCTGAGTCACAAGTTCGAACCTTAAAACGTACAGGGATTAGGAGGTGCAGTTGGGGGGCTACCGCCCCCCAGACCCCCGCTTCCGTATATGAAAGGGGATGTGCCCTCCTCAACGCCTCGCTCTTTAAGCTAAAGTTTGACTTTCTCACAACTCTTTTTTTTAACAATAAAAACTTTAACGTAAAGAGCGAGGCGTTGAGTTTATATTGAATTGAAAGCTTAAAAAAGAAACTCAGTTCTCTTTTTAAATCCAATCTATTAAATCCTTCGGCTCAACAGGCGTCTCCAGAGGAATATCACAGTCGGCCTTCAGGTTACAGGTAAGTCTCCACTGCCTTGATAACATTATTTGAAAAAAACTGCGTTTTCTTAAGAGTTAAAGAGGCTGAGTCACAAGTTCGAACCTTAAAACGTACAGGGATTAGGAGGTACAGTTCGGAGGCTGCCGCCACCCAAAGCCGCGCTTCCGTATATGAAAGGGGCTGTGCCCTCCTCAACGCCTCGCTCTTTACGCTATAGTTTTTATTGTTTAAAAAATAGAATTGTGAGAAAGTCAAACTTTAGCGTAAGGAGCGAGGTATTGAGGAGGGGACAGCCCCTTTCATATACGGAATAATTTTTGTTCGTTTTAAGTTTTAATGTCGCTCCTTACTTTCAGTTAAAAAAAAACTTGTTTTTTTATTTAATTTCTGAACGTTTTTGAATTAATTCAGCTTTGATTTTGGCTCACCGCACAAGAATAATTAAAACGAAATTTGCATATTAATTTTACTTTTTTGGCTAAATGGCTTTCTCGAAATTTTGTTCTGACGTAACTTACGAATTAACTTACGTAACGACTTTCTATATTCGTATATTTTTATTACGTAAATTAGGGAGTTCGCACCCTAGTCAATACCTCGCTCTTTACGCTAAAGTTCAAATTTTGTTCGAATCACAAACCCCTAAATCACAAAGGCCGGTTAATTAGAATTGATAGCTTTTTTGAAAGTACTAAAAAACTTTAGCGTAAAGAGCGAGGTATAGACTAGGGGGCGAACCCTCTCATATACGTAATAATTTCTTTTCGTTTTTTAATATTGCTCCTTATTTTCAATTGAAAAAAACTTGTTTTTTTTATTTAATTTCTGATCGTTTTTTAATAATAATTACTATTACTATTGTTACTAAACAGTTACTATTGAGCCGGATCGCTCCTTACCTACAATTCGTTACCACGAACTGTTTGGTTCCTTTTAAACATCTTTATAAAAATCATCTGTAACGGCGGGCTGTAAGGTATATTGGAATGAGAAGTCTTAGTCTTTTTGCCATTTATATCATATCCTAGCTCGTAACTAAAAGGGGACTGAGGATGAGGGAAAGTAGATACTTTTTGGTGATCAGATTTAGAAGACAATATCCGAGTATTTGAGTATAATCCAGTAAACAAAACTAGTTTGATTTTAACAGTGTTTTGTGAAAATAATTTCTTAAGAAAGAGGCCTACAGTGTGGGAAACAAAAATTACAGGACCAGGTTATGGTATATGGATTTCTGATAGCCTGATTTAACTTTTAAAAAATTAGAGCTAAATACGTAATTTCAACCACAATAATTCAACGTTGTAGCTATACTCACGTCTATGCAGTAATGGGGTAAGAGTCAAATGCTTTCTGCTTCGTTTTCTGTCGGAGCTAGTGCTAGGTCGGGATGGACGACTAGGACTTCGTTTTTCACAAACAACTTTTTCCAGTTCATCTGCTAAAGACGCTTCACACTTTACTGTTTGTAGAAGGACTCCTGAAACAACAGCTTGGGTAAAAAAATGTTTATTCAACCAATTATGTAGGCAAAATTATAGCCATGGTAAGCCTCTTGAAAAAAAAATATGGATGCATTTGTATAGATTTTAGTGAAAACTTACCTAAGCCAATTAAATTGGGAAAGAGAAAATGCAGGACACACATTGAAAGTTTCCTGGGCAAAAAATGGTTTTTCCTCATTTAGTTCCTGGTGTTAGTACATTGCAATCTTATGGAAAAAGAACCTATCTCTAGTCTCCATAACTCCAAAGAGGAGCAAAAATCAGTTTTTCAAAACTTCGGGAAACTTTTCTTTTAGAACTTTAAATAAGAGAGAATATAACGTGGATTTATTTTAAGTTAATATGGAAAAAAAAGTTTTTTAACTGACAGTAAGGAGCAACATTGAAGCTTAAAACAAACACAAACTATCAAACATTTCTTGGCAACGAACTGTAAGGAAGGAGTGACGTCGTTCAATAGTAGCTTAAACTCTAGAAACGCAATTTTGATATCAATAAACATGGCTTATTATGCTGATTATAAATATATAAGATTTATTAAGTTTAGTGTTGCCCATCAAAGGCTACGAGTCTTAGAAAAATTTACTTGATTTTCAAAAAATGGGGGAAGCATCCCCTTAAAAGTGAAAGAATCTGCGGAAGAATGAAAATCACACCATCAGATTCAGCGTATCAAAAAACTTTACCGCACAGGTTTCATGTTCCTTTTTGCAAAAATGTGGAATCTTGTATTTTGCACCAGAAGAAAAATCATGGATGTGTGTTTATTTGTTGTTTTTTTTCCCAGGGGTGATCGTACCAAACCAATGGTCCTAAAATATTGGAAAAGTGCTCCTTCAAACGGAAATTTAAAGTTCTAGTTCCCTTTACAAGTGACCAAAATTTTGAAGAGCAGCAAGCCCCCCTCTTACGCCCTTTTTCCCAAAAGTCGTCTGATCAAAATTTTTAAGATGGCCATTTCGTTCAGTATATTTGAAAGTTACAACAAATATGTCTTTGGAGAGGATATGATCCCTGATAATACTGGAGGAAGGGCCGCAATTTATGGAACTTGCACATTGGTTACACAAAGTATTTGTTATATGCAAGTGTACCAACATTTTTCAGGGGAGGTGAGATTTTTTGGGGATGTATTTTCTACAGGGAGAATTTCCCGTTTGGATGGAATCTGGGGAAAGGGTAAACTTTCCATAGAAAGTTTACTGGATAATTTTCCAGAATTCGCATCCGAATTCTTTTTATTTGTCTTACTTTCTCGTTGGCGACCCCATTTCATATGTGGAAATGCTTTGGTTGCAATTGTCCAGGAGAAATCTTCGGTGGAGATGGAATTCTCTGGGCGATATTTATTTGTGGGGGGGGGGGGATTTATGACGGGAGAAATTCTCCATAGGAGAAACTTCACCAGGAGAAAGTCTCCAGGGGGAAACTTTTTGCAGGAGAAACTTTCCAATGCGGGAGGGGGAGGGATTTCTAGGAAAATATTTTCCACACAGGGAAATTCCCCCATAACTTTAAAATGAATCAGAAATGAAATAAAACAAGTCTTTCTTCAAATGAAAGTATGCTAAGGATTATTTTTCCGGTGGAATCGTATCGTAAGCAAGAAATTTTTGGGGGGGAATTCGCAGAGAGGACGGAATTGTCTGGGGGTGATGTCCCGGTGGAGGAACTTTCTACGGCGGAATTTTTCATACAAAGGATTTTTCACGTGGGGGGGGATTTTCCGGGATTATTTGAAAAACGATTAGAAATTAAATAAAGAAATAAAGAAAGACCGAACTTTGCACTAAAGTTCGATCTTTAATCTCAATTCATTAACTTCCGGACGACCCTTGTTTCTCTGGGTGGACTTAGAGTTAATATTTTTTAGTACGATGTTTATTAGTTGGTACGCCATCTACGTACCGTAGTTGAAATCACCGTATCTCGATTGTCATCTGTGATTTTTTGTTTCAGCTTGTTATCAAATAGTTCGTGGCTTCAAGCCACGAACTTCAAGACGAACCACGAGGCTTTAAGGTCCTATCTGCACAAATGTGGAAATTTGTATTTTTGCCAGAGGAAAGATCACGGATGCATATTTATTTGTTGTTGTGTTTTTGTTGTTTTTTTTTCCAGGGGTGATCGTATCGACCTAGTGGTCCTAGAATATCGTAGGAGGGTTCATTCGAACAGAAGTGAAAAGTTCTAGTGCCCTTTATAAGTGACCAAAAAAATGGAGGGCAACTAGACCCCCTCTCACGCTCATTTTTTTCCCAAAGTCACCCGATCAAAATTTTGAGATAGCCATTTTGTTAGGCATGGCCAAAAATATAATAACTATGTCTTTTAGGATATCTTAATCCCCCAAAGTCCCCGGGGAGAGGGCTGAAAATTATAAACTTTACCCAACGTTTACAAATAGTATTGGTTATCGGGAAGTATACAGACGTTTTCAGGAGGGACTTTTTCTGGTAGTGGTGGGGGGATTGGTCGGGGGTTATTTGGGAGGATCTTTTCATGGATTAAATTTTCATGGGGGAAGGGACATTGCTATGGAGGGGGAACCGGATTTACCAGCATTATTTAAAAAATGATCAGAAATTAAACAAAAAGTATTTCAACTGAAATTAAGGAGCAACATCAAAACTTAAAACGAAAAGAAATTATTATGTATATGATTGGGTTCGCCCCCTAGTCATTACCTCACTCTTTAAGCCAAAAATTTATTTTAGTACTTTCATAAGAGCTATTTATTCTAATTAACGGCCTTTGTGATTAAGGGGTCATTTTTAAAGAGTTGGAACAAAATTCGAACTTTAGCGTAAAGAGGCATTGATTAGGGGGCAAACCACCTAATATACGTATTAAAAATATATGAATATAAAAGTTCGTTATGTATGTTAATTCGTAAGTTACGTCTATTATTACTAATAAAAACGTTCGTAAATAAAATTAAATAACTTTCGAGAAAACCATTTAACCAAATAAAACTAAAAATAATATGCAAATTTTGTTTTTAATTATTCATCTACGGTGAGCCAAAATCAAAACCTGTATTAAGTCAAAAACCTTCAAAAATTAAATAAAAAAAACAAGTTTTTCAACTGAAAGTAAGGAGCAATTTTACAAATTAAAACGAACAAAAATAATCCCGTATATGAAAGGGCTGTCCCCTCCTCAACGTCTCGCTCTTTACGCTAAAGATTGACTCTTTCTCACAACTCTATTGTTTGTAAACAATAAAAAAACTTTAGCGTAAAGAGTGAGACGTTGAGGAGGGGACAGCCCCTTTCATATACGGAATAATTTCTGTTCGTTTTAAGTTTTGATGTCACTCCTTACTTTCAATTAAAAAAACATGTTTTTTTCTTTAATTGGTATTAGAAGAGTTGTTGATGCATTACAGAAATGGAGGAAAGTTCGAAGTCCAAAGAGAACAGGAGGGAAAGAAGTAAGAATTTCTTCTTAAGGAGAGGCTAAGGAGAGGAAAGGAGAGAATTTCTAGGTTTTCTTTGAATGAAAGGTAGAGCCTGGAAAAAAATTAACTTACTTGGAAGGATTACGACTTCCGTTTGGGAAAAATTTTGCCACCTATATCCATTACGCCATCTACTGGTGGGTGACTAAAGTTCAATGTCCACCCCAATGCATATCGGTTCTCAATCAAGTATTTTGAACTTAAGACTTGACACAAAAGAACAACTTCCTATTTTAGTTGTGTTTTTTTACCAAATGAAATTTGGAGCAACTATTCGACATCCAAAATAGATAGTCAAAATCACAGTTTATATAATTATCCAGTATGATCATTCCCTATCTCACCCATTATAAAAACCCGGACCGGGGTGCGAGTGCTCCAGAGAACGTAGAAACATAAGCGACATCAGATCTTTTCACGGGTAGACAAGTCAGACGCGAAACAATCGGAAACAAGTGGAAACCCGCTATTACGAATAATGCACTTTATAACCATTTCTCATTGATAGACGCAAACACACTGATCCATAACTGCACGAAGAAGTGGGAGGAGCTTTTTGTTCACACCAAGAACAAAGACCAGAAATGATCTGCGACAAGCTTACTGGATAATTATATAAACTGTGGTCAAAATAGTATACTGTGCAGAGGGATAGTTCCAAAACAGTAGAAACTATTTAATTTTGACTGGGAAAGAGACTGTTTTCCGGAATGTCCATTAGATCTAAAAAGGTCTAGTGACCTCATCGAAATAGAAATCCATTCCAAAATCGGAAAGCAACAGGTGAAAAAAATAGGCACACTTGAACCGAAAAAACATTTTTTCAGCCAGGCAATATACCATCTCGCTCTCTATGGTTTTATTATTAGGTCATACACAATTATCTTTTTAATTGACTTTATATAGTTAAATTATTGATACTAATTTTAGTGTCCCTTTTAATTTCATATATATTTGTCTCTTATTTTCTTTTTTTTATATTTAATCACTTATTTACCCCCTTCCTCTTTTAATTATCATGTCCCTTTTAAATTTTTTTAACTTGTTTTTATGCTATGTTTTAAAGTTTAATTTGATCAGTTGATCAGAAGATCAGAATTCTGATCAGTTGACCAGAAGCCCCATAGGTTTTTATATTGAAACTGTTTGCTTTGACTAACGTCGGCCGGTCTCCCCTATACCAATTTTGATATTTAATTTTGCCCAACTGTAAACTTTTGAATTTATTTCTTAGAAGAAGCTGCTATCTAACAATAATGTGATTTGTGTCAAATCGTTTTTGTGGTGTTTATGATTTCTGGAAATTGAATCATTACAATCAGGCTAAACCTAGCTTCGGAGAGGAAATTTATTTTAAATTTAATTTACTGGCTATGATTTTATGTCGATAGATTCACCTTAGGGCGAATTGACTTCCAATCCAGAGCATGCAAATGGTGTTCGACAGGGGGACAGTTGACCCTGAAGGTCGGTATTTGTGTCTTCATTGTAGAGATGAGGACGAAGATTTGGACCATTTTCTCCGAAAGTACCCGGTGCTCTCTTATTTAAGGGAAAAATACTTACATGCGATTGTTTTGCTCCTTCCTAGTATTTTACAAAGTAGTAATCCAACCACAATATTTCGTATTGGTGCGTGCATAGAGCAGGGATTAGAAAGAAGGAAAACATTTTACAATTAACTATTATTTATTATATGGAATTACATTTATTTTCTCGATAAATTACCTTTAGGTATTTCTTGCTATGTATCATGTTCCTGTATGTTTCGTAATTTGTTGTGTTGTGATTTCTTTATTTCTCATAAATTTGTGTGTGTATATGGCTCTTGGGCTTTGGAAATACACGATCTATCTATCTATCTATCTATCCCCAAAAAATCAGACAATCTTAATGAAAACAACACGATCAGATTCAGCGTGTAAGAGAACCCTGCTATAGAAGTTTCAAGTTCCTATATACAAAATGTAGAATTTTGCTTTTTTACCTGAAGAAATATCACAAATGCGTGTTTATTTGTTTTTTTCCCAGGGGTGATCGTATCGAACTAGTGGTCCTAGATTGACCCAAGATGTGCCCCTAAACTAGCCCTTTTTAAATGACCAAAAAGGATTTGATAGCAACTAACCCCCCTCCCATGCCCTTTTATTCCCAGTGTCGTCGATAAAAATTTTGAAGTAGAAGGGGGGGTACCAGCCCCATTGCCCACCCCTGCTGCCACCTACAACTTTTTTTACATAATTTATGTCTGTTTGTTGTCAGTGAGAATGAAAAAACAGGAATTTTGTCACATTTATGGATGTTTTCTTGGATGGTTATGTGTGTGGGTCGATTTATTTGATGTTTTTTATGGACGTTTTTATGGTTTTTGTCAGTGAAAATTTGAAAAACAGTAAATTTCTCAAATTTATGTCTGTTTTTATTGTTTTTGTCAGTGAAAATGACAAAACAGGAATTTTCTCACATTTATGTATGTTTTCATGAATGGTTTTGTGTGTTGATTAATTTATTTGATGTTTTTCATGGATGTTAACAGCAATTTATGGTTTTTGTCAGTGAGAATGGAAAAACAGGAACTTTCTCACTTTCATGGCTTATTGAGTCTAATGGGAGCAGTTCAATGACACTTCCTTCTTGTTGTTGCTCGAGCCAAATGTTATGAGTTTCCAGGAAACAGTTAGATCACGTGTTTCCTTCTCAGCCAATCAGAGGACTTGCTTACATAACAATTTGACCTTGAGATTGGGAATATAACGGACATGCAATGTGATTAAATTATCTGATAGTATTTTGATATAGTCTGATACAACAATGGATAAATTTGATGAATTAGAAGCCTTGGCAACTTCAATTTACCATGTAAGTGCATTTTTTATTTTCAAAATAAAATTATTTTCCTTGGTCACCCTCCAGTATATTTAGGTAAGTACCCCCCCCCCTCAAACCTAACCACCTTGCAATCTTTATACTCGATGTAAAACGTAAAATATATTCTTTTACCCTCAAAACCTAACCCCACCCCATTGTTTTACAATCAAATTCTCGCAAATAGAATTAATTATCTTTTCGTTAAATTCCTGTTTTTTTTATTTTCCTTGGTCACCCTCCAGTATATTCACGTAAATCCCCCCCCCCCAAACAATACAAGCATCACTATACAATCTTTATACTCGACGGAAAACGTAAATATATTCTTTTTACCCTCAAAACCTAACCCCCCCCCCCATTTTTTTTACAATCAAATTCTCGCAAATAGAATTAATTATCCTTTCGTTAAATTCTTGTTTTTTATATTCAAATAAAATTGTTTTCCTTGGTCACCCTCCAGTATATTCAGGTAAATCCCCCCCATACAATACAAACATCACTATACAATCTTTATATTCGATAGAAAACATAAAAGGTGTTCTTTTACCCTCAAAACCTAACCCCCCCCATCCATCATTGTTTTTACAACAAAATTCTCGCAAAAAGAAATAATTATCCTTTCGAAAAATTTAGCTTTTCCATATTGTAATCTTTCCTCTAACTGAGACTTCCGTCACTGTTGTTATTAAGCGTTCTGTTTTGACATAATGCTCCAGGGCGAAGCCTATAATTAAATGTCACCCCATTTCCTTTCTGTATACATTAGCTGGTTTTAGGCAATCTAGGTTTTCACTGCTTTTACGTAATTCAGTGTTTGTCTGAAAATAGCGGTCAGCTAATTTTGTCTGCAACTTAGCGATAGACCTAGGGTGGGTATATTTTCATAAATTTAGAGGAGGGGGCGTGAATCCGTTATTTCTGATGGGGAGGGGGTTAGCACTTTTAATAGTGACAAAATAGAAATGAAAAGATAATTGTTTCTTACTTCAGTGTCTAACCATTTCTCTTCGAAATTTAGCGATTTTAGCTATAACAATTTTCCTAAATTTAGGGGGGGGCGTGAATCTGGGATTTTTATTGGGGAGGGGGTTAGCGCTTTTATTAGTGACAAAATAGAAAATGAAAGATTGTTTTTATCATAATTGTTTTCGACTTCAGTGTCTAACCATTTCTCTTTGACATTTTAGCGAATTTAACTATAACAATTTTCATAAATTTAGGGGAGGGGGGCGTGAATCCGTGATTTTTGTTGGGGAGGGGGTTAGCGCTTTTATTAGTGACAAAATAGAAATGAAAGATTGTTTTTATCATAATTGTTTTCTACTTCGTTGTGCGAACCATTTCTCATTGACATTTTAGCGATTTTAACTGTAGCATTTGAATAAAAGGTAGTAAGATATATTCGTTATTGATCTGGCATGCACTTGAATAAAAAACTGAACGTTCGTATAATAATGATTTGAGTTATTTCTGAGAAAAGTTGAATTTATTATAATCAAACTATGATTTTCAGAGTTTAGGTTGCTTTCGACAAAGATTTCTCTTTACATACGGCAAATTTCTACATGGTGATTGATCCATGGCCCTTCTAAATGTGATAGAAGCTACTACACCCTGCTTCAATCTCTTTTTACGTATTCAAACTGAATGTTCGTATAACAATGCTTTGAGTTATTCCTCGGAAAATTGACCCCTCCAAATATTTACTCAGAGGAGCGGGTGCTGAAATGTAAAACTTTACTTATTTGCCAATCATTTTCACAGTTTTCAAGTTGCGATCTTTGAACACACTCCCTCCTTCTCAGTTTATTCTATGAAAGTGAGCTGTATTTGTTAGAGTATCAGAAACATTACATATTGATTTAATTTAAACACTTTTTTTCAGATATAATAATGTTTGGTGTGATTGACACAGAATATATTGGTCTGAAATATTCCTCATCTGGCATTATATTCGAAGCATCTTTCTTACTCCTAGACAATCAACGACGTTAAATTCCTTTCTATAAATGTAACATCAGATACAATATGTATAAGTACGAGAAAAACAGATGGAGTCCAACACTAAATTTTATAAATCGAAATGGTCTTTACGCTAAAACCATACAACCACATAATGAAAATGGCTATGAAATAAAACATGTACAAGAGGAAATTCAGGAAATATGCAGTTTTTTCGGTGTGCAAGCTGTTTATGTTAAGGGAAACGTGCCAACTGTTAAACTCTTACTAGAAAAATGTGATAAAAACATAGCATTATTCAATTTAGAAGACTTCAAATGTGAGAAATACCTGCATTCAGTACAAGACCCAGAAGATGAAGTTAGATATTTCGCTCAATGGATACCGGAAAAGATACCTGACATGGAAAAATGCATCAGATATCCAAAGTCCTAAACTTGCTCCTCCTCATATCAAATGGATTAAGCTTATTTTTTTTAAATATGTCATTATTTTTTTTTCAAATGTTTTTAAATATGTTTAATCAATAAATATCTTAAGCCTCAACCGTTTTATTCTTCAGAATAGTCTATCGCCATGAAAATTATACTTTCAAATTCAACATGTCAGGGAACACACTTTCAAGTTCAGCATGTTGGAGAACCCTAAATAGTCACCCCTAAAAAGGTAAGTTTACCCTCAAAAGTTAAAGAATTTCCCTGAAATTACACTTTCGGATTCATCAGGTCAGGGTACAAACTTTCAGGTTCAGTATGTGGGAGAACCCTAAATGCTCATCCTTAAAAAGGTAAGTTAACCCTAAAAGGTTAAAGAATTTCCCTGAAATTACACTTTCAGATCCAACACGTAGGAGAACCCTAAATGCTCATCCCTAAAAAGGTAAGTTAACCCTAAACGCTTAAAGAATTTCTCTGAAATCACACTTTCAGGTTAGGTAAGGTAGGACCCCGACCCACACTACCACAACCCCGAAGTAACCCCCGGCCCCAAAGCCCCCCGGGCCCCCAAAGACCCTCCGGACCCCGCAATACTTTTCAAAAGACATTTCAGAGCAAGTTCCTTCTTAATGTCCTTCCTAAACCCGTTTTACAAGTTGAAGTACCCATACTTTTCACCCACAACTTTACTTTACAGCTTTTGAATGCTCCAACACCAAGCAATACTTTTCAAATGGCATTTCAGAACATGTTATTTTCTTAATATCCTTCCTAAACCCATTTTACAAGTTAAAGTACCCATACTTTTCACCCACAACTATACTTTACAGCTTTTTGGATACCTCAACACCAAGCAATACTTTTCAAATGGCATTTCAGAACAAGTTATTTTCTTAATGTCCTTCCTAAACCCATTTTACAAGTTGAAGTTCCCATCCTTTTCACCCACAACTTTAATTTACAGCTTTTTGAATGCTCCAACTCCAAGCAATACTTTTCAAAAGGCATTTCACAACCAGTTTCTTTCTTAATGCCCCTTCTAAACCCATTTTACAAGTTGAAGTACCTATCCTTCTCACCCACACCTTTACTTTACAGCTTTTTGGATACCTCAGCACCATGAAATACTTTTCAAAATACATTTTAGAGCAAGGTCATTTTTTACTTTCCCTTATACCCCATTGGTACATATTTATTGTCCCCTCTGGTACAACATCTACTTTACAATACTTCTATTTGGATTCCATGGCACCAATAAATAATTTTCAAAGGGCATAACAGAGCACTATCCTTTATTAATGAAACTTATAACCCAGATTAAAAGAAGACGCATTCATCAATTTAAAACAAAAATATACTTTACAGCTTTTGAATTATCAAACACCAAGCAATACTTTTCAAATGGCATTTCAGAACAAGTTATTTTCTTAATGTCCATTCTAAACCCATTTTCCAAGTTGAAGTCCCCATACTTTTCACCCACAATTTTACTTTACAGCTTTTTGGATACCTCAACACCAAGAAAGACCTTTTAAAAAGACATTTCAGAGCAATTTCCTTTCTTAATGTCCCTTCTAAACCCATTTTCCAACTTGAAGTACACATTCTTCTCAACCACAACTTTAATTTACAGCTTTTTGTATACCTCAACACCAAGAAATACTTTTCAAAAGACATTTTAGGGTAAGTTCTTTTCTTAATGTCCCTTCTAAACCCATTTTACAAGTTGAAGTACCCATATTTTTCAACCCACAACTTTACTTTACAGCTTTTTGAATACCTCAACACCAAGAAATACTTTTCAAAAGACATTTCAGAGCAAGTTCCTTTCTTAAAGTCCCTTCTAAACCCATTTTCCAACTTGAAGAACCCATACTTTTCAACCCACAACTTTACTTTTAAGCTTTTTGGATACCTCAACACCAAGAAATACCTTTCAAAAGGCATTTCAGAGCAAGTTCCTTTCTTAATGTCCCTTCTAAACCCATTTTCCAACTTGAAGCATTCATCCTTTTCACCCACAACTTTACTCTACAGCTTTTGAATGCTCCAACACCAAGAAATACCTTTCAAAAGACATTTCAGAGCAAGTTCCTTCTTAATGTCCCTTCTAAACCCATTTTACAAGTTGAAACATTCATCTTTTTCACCCAAAACTTTACTTTACAGCTTTTTGGTTACCTCAACACCAAGAAATACTTTTCAAAGACAATTTCAGAGCAAGTTACTTTCTTAATTTCCCTTCTAAACCCATTTTACAAGTTGAAGTACTTATCTTTTTCATCCAAAACTATACTTTACAGCTTTTAGGATACCTCAACACCAAGAAATACCTTTCAAAAGGCATTTCAGAGCAATTTTTCTTAATGTCCCTCCTAAACCCATTTTACAAGTTGAAACATCCATCCTTTTCACCCAAAACTATACTTTACAGCTTTTAGGATACCTCAACACCAAAAAATACTTTTCAAAGACCATTTCAGAGCAAGTTACTTTCTTAATGTCTCTTCTAAACCCATTTTACAAGTTGAAAGTACTTATCTTTTTCATCCAAAACTATACTTTCCAGGTTTTAGGATACCTCAACACTAAGAAATACTTTTCAAAGACCATTTCAGAGCAAGTTACTTTCTTACTGTCTTTTCTAAACCAATTTTACAAGTTGAAGTACATATCTTTTCATCCAAAACTATACTTTACAGCTTTTAGGATACCTCAACAACAAGAAATACTTTTCAAAGACCATTTCAGAACAAGTTACTTTCTTATTGTCCCTCCTAAACCCATTTTACAAGTTGAAGTACCCATCCTTTTCAACCCACAACTTTACTTTACAGCTTTTTGGATACCCCAACGCCAAGAAATACTTTTCAATGGCGTTCCAGAACAATTTCTTTTTTTAATGTCCCTCCTAAACCCATTTTACAAGTTGAAGTACTTATCTTTTTCACCCAAAACTATACTTTACAGCTTTTAGGATACCTTAACACCAAGAAATACTTTTCAAAGACCATTTCAGAGCAAGTTACTTTCTTAATTTCCCTCCTAAACACATTTTACAAGTTGAATAACTTGTCTTTTTCTCCCAAAAATATACTTTACAGATTTTTGGATACATCAACACCAATAAACACTTTTCAAAGACCATTTCAGAGCAAGTTACTTATTAATGATCCATCTAAACCCATTTTAAAATTTGAATTAACTATATTTTTAACCAAAAAATATAATTTACAGCTTTTAGGATACCTCAACATCAAGAAATACTTTTCAAAGACCATTTCAGAACAAGTTACTTTCTTATTGTCCCTCCTAAACCCATTTTACAAGTTGAAGTACTTATCTTTTTCACCCAAAACTATACTTTACAGCTTTGTGGATTCCTCAACACCAAGAAATACTTTTCAAAGACCATTTCAGAGCAAGTTACTTTCTTAATGTTCCCTCCTAAACCCATTTTCCAACTTGAAGTACTTATCTTTTTCACCCACAACTCTACTTTACAGCTTTTAGGATATCTCAACCCCAAGAAATACTTAGGTTAGGCTAGATTAAATTAGGTTAGATTAGGTTAGGTTATCCTACGTACGCTTCACTTAGGTTAGGCTAGGTGAAACACAGGCAAAAAGTTAGGTGAATGGTTAGGTTAGGATAGACTAGATTAAGTTAGGTTAAGTTAGGTTAACCTAACTTAACCTAACCTAACTTAATCTAGTCTATCCTAACCATTCACCTAACTTTTTGCCTGTCTTTCACCTAACCTAACCTAAGTGAAGCGTACGTAGGATAACCAAACCAAACCTTATCTAACCTAATTTAATCTAGCCTAACCTATGTATTTCTTGGGGTTGAGATATCCTAACAGCTGTAAAGCAGAGTTGTGGGTGAAGAACATAGGTGCTTGTACTTGGAATATGGGCTTAGGACGGAACATAAATAAAGTAACGGGCTCTGAACAGGTCTTCTATATGTCTTTCTTGTGTTGGTTGAATCCCAAAAGCACTAGATAGTATTTTTGAGTGAAAATGACAAGAGCTTCTAGTTGGAAAATGGCTTTAGGAGGGACAATAAGAAAGTAACTTGTTCTGAAATGGTCTTTGAAAAGTATTTCTTGGTGTCGTGGTATTCAAAAAGCTGTAAAGTATAATTTTGGGGGAATAAGATAAGTGCTTCAACTTGTAAAATGGGTTGAGTAGATACATTAAGAATATAACTTGATCTGAAATGTTCTTTGAACAGTATTTCTTGGTGGTGTGGTATCCTAAACGCTGTCATGTGTAGTTGTGGGTGCCAAAGATAAGTACTTTACCTTGTCAAATGGGTTTAGAAGGATCATTAAGAAGTAAATTGCTCTGAAATGGTCTTTGAAAAGTATTTCTTGGTGTTGAGGTATCCAAAAAGCTGTAAAGTATAGTTTTGGGTGAAAAAGATATGTACTTTAACTTGTAAAATGGGTTTAGGAGGGACATTAAGAAAGCAACTTGTTCTGAAATGATCTTTGAAAAGTATTTCTCGGTGTTGATGTATCCTAAAAGCTGTAAAGTATAGTTTCGGGTGAAACAGATAAGTGCTTCAACTTGTAAAATTGGTTTAGAAGGGACATTAAAAAAATAAATTGTTCTGGAATTACATCGAAAAGTATTTATTGGGGTTGTTGTATACAAAAATCTTTACAGTAAAGTTGTGGATTGAAAATGATTGGTACTTCAACTTGTAAAATGGGCTTAGGAGGGACAATAAAAAAGTAACTTGTACTGACATGGTCTTTGAAAAGTATGTCTTGGTGTTGAGGTATCCTAAAAGCTGTAAAGTATAGTTTTGGATTAAAAGATATGCACTTTAACTTGTAAAATTGGTTTAGAAAAGACATTAAGAAAGTAACTTGCTCTGAAATGGTCTTTGAAAAGTATTTCTTGGTGTTGAGGTATCCAAAAAGCTGTAAAGTATAGTTTTGGATGAAAAAGATAAGTACTTCAACTTGTAAAATGGGTTTAGAAGAGACATTAAGAAAGTAACTTGCTCTGAAATGGTCTTTGAAAGGTATTTCTTGGTGTTGAGGTATCCTAAAAGCTGTAAAGTATAGTTTTGGGTGAAAAGGATGGATGTTTCAACTTGTAAAATGGGTTTAGGAGGGGCATTAAGAAAAATTGCTCTGAAATGCCTTTTGAAAGGTATTTCTTGGTGTTGAGGTATCCTAAAAGCTGTAAAGTATAGTTTTGGATGAAAAAGATAAGTACTTCAACTTGTAAAATGGGTTTAGAAGAGACATTAAGAAAGTAACTTGCTCTGAAATGGTCTTTGAAAAGTATTTCTTGGTGTTGAGGTATCCTAAAAGCTGTAAAGTATAGTTTTGGGTGAAAAGGATGGATGTTTCAACTTGTAAAATGGGTTTAGGAGGGACATTAAGAAAAATTGCTCTGAAATGCCTTTTGAAAGGTATTTCATGGTGTTGGAGCATTCAAAAGCTGTAGAGTAAAGTTGTGGGTGAAAAGGATGAATGCTTCAAGTTGGAAAATGGGTTTAGAAGGGACATTAAGAAAGGAACTTGCTCTGAAATGCCTTTTGAAAGGTATTTCTTGGTGTTGAGGTATCCAAAAAGCTTAAAAGTAAAGTTGTGGGTTGAAAAGGATGGGTACTTCAAGTTGGAAAATGGGTTTAGAAGGGACATTAAGAAAGGAACTTGCTCTGAAATGCCTTTTGAAAGGTATTTCTTGGTGTTGGAGTATCCAAAAAGCTGTAAAGTAAAGTTGTGGTTGAAAAGGATGTGTACTTCAAGTTAGAAAATGGGTTTAGAAGGGACATTAAGAAAGGAAATTGCTCTGAAATGTCTTTTTAAAAGGTATTTCTTGGTGTTGAGGTATCCAAAAAGCTGTAAAAGTAAAGTTGTGGGTGAAACAGGATGGGTACTTCAAGTTGGAAAATGGGTTTAGAAGGACATTAAGAAAATAACTTGTTCTGAAATGCCATTTGAAAAGTATTGCTTGGTGTTGGAGCATTCAAAAAGCTGTAGAGTAAAGTTGTGGGTGAAAAGGATGAATGCTTCAAGTTGGAAAATGGGTTTAGAAGGGACATTAAGAAAGGAAATTGCTCTGAAATGCCTTTTGAAAAGTATTTCTTGGTGTTAAGGTATCCAAAAAGCTTAAAAGTAAAGTTGTGGGTTGAAAAGGATGGGTTCTTCAAGTTGGAAAATGGGTTTAGAAGGGACATTAAGAAAGGAACTTGCTCTGAAATATCTTTTGAAAAGTATTTTTTGGTGTTGATTTCTCAAAAACGCTTTAAAGTATAGTGGTAGTTTGAAAAGAATGGGTTCTTCCACTTGAAAGATGGGTTTTGAAGTGCTATTAAGAAAGGAACTTGCTCTAAAATGCCTTTTGAAAAGTATTTCTTGGTGTTGATGTTTACAAAAATCTGTAAAGTAAAGTTGTGGGTGAAAAGGATGGGTACTTCAAGTTAGAAAATGGGTTTAGAAGGGACATTAAGAAAGGAAATTGCTCTGAAATTTATTTTTAAAAGGTATTTCTTGGTGTTGAGATATCCAAAAAGCTGTAAAGTAAAGTTGTGGGTGAAACTGATGGGTACTTCAAGTTGGAAAATGGGTTTAGGAAGGACATTAAGAAAATAACTTGTTCTGAAATGCCATTTGAAAAGTATTGCTTGGTGTTGGAGCATTCAAAAGCTGTAGAGTAAAGTTGTGGGTGAAAAGGATGAATGCTTCAAGTTGGAAAATGGGTTTAGAAGGGACATTAAGAAAGGAAATTGCTCTGAAATACCTTTTGAAAAGTATTTCTTGGTGTTAAGGTATCCAAAAAGCTTTAAAGTAAAGTTGTGGGTGATAAGGATGGGTACTTCAAGTTGGAAAATGGGTTTAGAGGGGAGATTAAGAAAGGAACTTGCTCTGAAATGCCTTTTGAAAGGTATTTCTTGGTGTTGAGGTATCCAAAAAGCTTTAAAGTAAAGTTGTGTGTGAAAACGATGGGTACTTCAAGTTGGAAAATGGGTTTAGAAGGGACATTAAGAAAAGGAACTGGTTGTGAAATGCCTTTTGAAAAGTATTGCTTGGAGTTGGAGCATTCAAAAAGCTGTAAAGTAAAGTTGTGGGTGAAAAGGATGGGAACTTCAACTTGTAAAATGTGTTTAGGAAGGACATTAAGAAAATAACTTGTTAGGAAATGCCATTTGAAAAGTATTTCTTGGTGTTGAGGTATCCAAAAAGCTGTAAAGTAAAGTTGTGGGTGAAAAGTATGGGTACTTTAACTTGTAAAATGGGTTTAGGAAGGATATTAAGAAAATAACTTGTTCTGAAATGCCATTTGAAAAGTATTGCTTGGTGTTGGAGCATTCAAAAGCTGTAAAGTAAAGTTGTGGGTGAAAAGTATGGGTACTTCAACTTGTAAAATGGGTTTAGGATGGACATTAAGAAGGAACTTGCTCTGAAATATCTTTTGAAAAGTATTGCGGGGTCCGGAGGGTCTGTGGGGGCCCGGGGGGCTTTGGGGCTGGGGGTTACTTCGGGGTTGTGGTAGTGTGGGTCGGGGTCCTACCTAACCTAACCTGAAAGTGTGATTTCAGAGAAATTCTTTAAGCGTTTAGGGTTAACTTACCTTTTTTAGGGATGAGCATTTAGGGTTCTCCTACATGCTGAACCTGAAAGTGTGATTTCAGAGAAATTCTTTAAGCGTTTAGGGTTAACT
This sequence comes from Artemia sp. Qi Xiang Cuo, assembly GCF_049724085.1. NCBI lineage: Eukaryota > Metazoa > Arthropoda > Branchiopoda > Anostraca > Artemiidae > Artemia > Artemia sp. Qi Xiang Cuo. The sequence continues at coordinate 21,016,802 of NC_142814.1, read as the reverse complement.
TACCTTTTTTAGGGATGAGCATTTAGGGTTCTCCAACATGCTGAACTTGAAAGTGTGTTCCCTGACATGTTGAATCTGAAAGTATAATTTTCATGGCGATAGACTATTCTAAAGAATAAAACGGTTGAGGCTTAAGATATTTATTGCTTAAACATATTTAAAAACATTTGAAAAAAAAAATAAAGACATATTTAAAAAAATAGAAGCTTAATCCATTTGATATGAGGAGGAGCAAGTTTAGGACTTTGGATATCTGATGCATTTTTCTATGTCAGGTATCTTTTCCGGTATCCATTGAGTAAAATACATAACTTCATCTTCCGATTCATGTACTAAATGCAGGTATTTTTCATATTTAAAGTCTTCTAAACTTAATAATGCTATATTTTTATCACATTTTCTAGTAAGAGTTTATCAGTTGGTATGTTTTTCTTAACATAAACAGATTGCACACCAAAAAAACTACATATTTCCTGAATTTCCTCTTGTACATGTTTTATTTCATAGCCATTTTCATTATGTGGTCGTATGGTTTTAGCGTAAAAGCCATTTCGATTTATAAAATTTAGTGTTGGACTCCATCTGTTTTTCTCGTACTTATACATATTGTATCTGATGTTCCATTTATAGCAATGAATTTCACGTCGTTGATTGTCTAGGAGTAAGAAAGCTGCTTCGAAAATAATGCCAGATGAGGAATATTTCAGACCAATATATTCTGTGTCAATCACACCAAACATTATTATATCTGAAAAAAGTGTTTAAATTAAATCAATATGTAATGTTTCTGATACTCTAACAAATACAGCTCACTTTCATAGAATAAACTGAGAAGGAGGGAGTGTGTTCAAAGATCCCAACTTGAAAACTGTGAAAATGATTGGCAAATAAGTAAAGTTTTACATTTCAGCACCCGCTCCTCTGAGTAAATATTTGGAGGGGTCAATTTTCCGAGGAATAACTCAAAGCATTGTTACACGAACATTCAGTTTGAATACGTAAAAAGAGATTGAAGCAGGGTGTAGTAGCTTCTATCACAATTAGAAGGGCCATGGATCAATCACCATGTGAAAATTTGCCGTATGTAAAGAGAAATCTTTGTCAAAAGCAACATAAACTCTGAAAATAATAGTTTGATCATAATAAATTCAACTTTTCTCAGAAATATCTCAAAGCATTATTACACGAACATTCAGTTTTTTATTCAAGCGCATGCCAGATCAATAAAGAATATATCTTACTACCTTTTATTCAAATGCTATAGTTAAAATCGCTAAAATGTCAATGAGAAATGGTTCGCACAACGAAGTAGAAAACAATTATGATAAAAACAATCTTTCATTTCTATTTTGTCACTAATAAAAGCACTAACCCCCTCCCCAACAAAAATCACGGATTCACGCCCCCCTCCCCTAAATTTTAGGAAAATTGTTACAGTTAAAATCGCTAAAATGTCAAAGAGAAATGGTTAGACACTGAAGTCGAAAACAATTATGATAAAAACAATCTTTCATTTTCTATTTTGTCACTAATAAAAGCGCTTTCCCCCTCCCCATCAAAAATAACGGATTCACGCCCCCTCCCCTAAATTTATGAAAATTAACCCATCCTAGGTCTATCGCTAATTTGCAGACAAAATTAGCTGACCGCTATTTTCAGACAAACACTGAATTACGTAAAAGCACTGAAAACCTCGATTGCCTAAAACCAGCTAATGTATACAGACCGGAAAAGGGGTGACAGCTAATTATAGGCTTCGCGCTGGAGCATTATGTCAAAACAGAACGCTTAATAACAACAGTGACGGAAGTCTCAGTTAGAGAAAAGATTACAATATGGAAAAGCTAAATTTTTCGAGAGGATAATTATTTCTTTTTGCGAGAATTTGGTTGTAAAAACAATTATGGATGGGGGGGGGTTAGGTTTTGAGGGTAAAAGAACACCTTTTATGTTTTCTATCGAATATAAAGATTGTATAGTGATGTTTGTATTGTATGGGGGGGATTTACCTGAATATACTGGAGGGTGACCAAGGAAAATAATTTTATTTAAAAATAAAAAACAGGAATTTAACGAAAGGATAATTAATTCTATTTGCGAGAATTTGATTGTATAAAAAATGCGGGGGGGTTAGGTTTTGAGGGTAAAAAGAATATATTTACGTTTTCCGTCTAGTATAAAGATTGTATAGTGATGTTTGTATTGTTTGGGGGGGGGATTTACGTGAATATACTGGAGGGTGACCAAGGAAAATAAAAAAAAAAGGAATTTAACGAAAAGATAGTTAATTCTATTTGCGAGAATTTGATTGTAAAACAATGGGGTGGGGTTAGGTTTTGAGGGTAAAAGAATATATTTTACGTTTTCCATCGAGTATAAAGATTGCAAGGTGGATAGGTTTGAGGGGGGGGGGTACTTACCTAAATATACTGGAGGGTGACCAAGGAAAATAATTTTATTTTGAAAATAAAAAATGCACTTACATGGTAAATTGAGGTTGCCAAGGCTTCTAATTCATCAAATTTATCCATTGTTGTATTAGACTAATAAAACTATAGCAGAAATCCTTTCCTTATATTCCGCCCGCCGCTGATATGTAAACAAGCCCTCTGATTGGATGAAAAGGAAACAAGTGATTTAACTGTTTCCTGGAAACTCATAACATTTTGATCAAACAGCAACATGAAGGAAGTGTTATTGAACTGCCCCCATTAGACTCAATAAGCCATTAAAGGGACAAAGTTTGCGTTTTTCCATTCTCACTGACAAAAACCATAAATACAGACATAAATGTGAGAAAGTTCCTGTTTTTCAAATTCTCACTGACAAAAACCATTCTCACAAACCAAATTCTCACTGAAAAACACCAAATAAATCGACCAACACACATAACCATCCAAGAAAACATCCATAAATGTGACAAAATTCCTGCTTTTTCATTCTCACTGACAACAAACAGACATAAATTATGTAAAAAAAGTTGTAGGTGGCAGCAGGGGTGGGCAATGGGGCTGGTACCCCCCTTCTACTTTTTGAATTATCCAATAAGCTCCTTATAGTTGAAAAATCCACTAGCATTGCCTTTAGGGGCAACAAGACCCCTCCCCCCACAACCAGTAGGGAAAGGGTTTTAAGTTTTGAAATTGTTCCCATTGTTTGCGCATAATGTTTGAAAATTGGGTATACAGTATACATACATTTTTTCGGGAAGGGAGGTCTTATGTTTGGGATGGGTTTCCACGGGGAGGATTTTCCGTGGGGAGGGAAATTCCTGGGTTTTTTATACTGGGAGGATTGGATAGAATTTCTATTAGAGATTCTTTTAATTTATCGTACTTCCTCTTTGTCAATTCAGTTTTGCATGTAAATATGTTCTGGGTGAAATCTTCAGCGGTAATGGATTTCCGGGGAGAAATTACCCTGTATATGGGGGGGGGGTTCTTCGGAATAATCGGAAAAACGTTTAAGAATTATAGTCCTTATCAAATGATAGTATGCTAAGGAGTATTTTTCAGGCTGAATCCCCGCAAGAAATTTTACAGAGGAAAGGGGGGAAATTTTCAGCGATAATAGAATTGTCCTGAGTGAATTCCAGGGGGGGGGGGTTATTTTAACTGGCAGGAGATTTCCACGGAGAAGTTGTCCCGTGAGGGGAAGGAATGTTTCATGGAGGGTGAGCCAGATTTATCGGCATTATTTGAAAAATGATCAGGTTTCAAATAATGATTTTATAACCGTTTTGTTAAAAACAGTCCATAGAACATATAACAAAGCCTCCAGGGTTGAGACAACCCCCCAGAGCCCCTGGGAAAGGTTTGTAAGTTATGTCGTGGGGGCCATTAAAGTTTTTATGGAGTAGGTGATCGTATAAACTATGGATAGGGCTCATTTGATTGGAAATAAGAAGTTATAGTGCCCTTTGTAACGTTCAAAAGGGACTTGGGGGCAACCAGCCCCCTCCCCATCATTTTCTAAAACAAACATGAAATAAAACTTTGAGATATATATTTTTTTCAGCAATGATGAAAGGTCCAGTAATTATGCCTTCGGGGATGTCAGCCCCCACTTCCCAGAGCCCTTAAGAGAAGAGGTGTAAGTTAAGCAATTCGTTAATTGTTTACACATTGTATATGTTAGTAGAGATGCCTCATGAGCTCCTGGGGGGGCTCCTTATATGGGCATAGAACCACGTGGTTAATGGGGTCAACGACCTCTTTCTCCAGGTGTGTTTTTGGCACGCCCTCAACGAATGTCAAGGTCAATGTTGTTATTGTTTCCGAGGCAAAATGCCAAGGTCAATGTTGTTGTTATTGTTTCCGAGGCAAAATGCCAAGGTCAATGTTGTTTTGAACAGAGTAATTAGAGAGAACACGTGGTTAATGGGATCAATGTTGTTGTTGTTTCCGAGCCAACTTTCTTTTCTGGTCAGTCTAGAGTTGGCAGTCATTAATCAAATTGTTTCCAGGGAGTGTCTGACAGATGACGTCAAGTTAATTAATGTCTTTGGAGTTCGACCAGAATTGTTTCCGAGACAAAGTTTTGATCACACATGACAGATGATGTCATGATTGATTGATTGACACGAAAGGGGAATTAATTTGTTGTTCTAAAGAGAATTGATTCACGAAAGGGGAATTAATTTGTTGTTTCTAACAAGAGAATCGTTTCCGAGCAGACGTATTGATCTTAGCGCGTGAAAAGGTTTCCAAATAATTTGAAATGCATTGGCGCAGAGATGCCAAACAAAAGGAACATGCCGAAAGTCCGTTTAGGGATAATTTTGGCGAAACCGTTTTAGCTATTTTATGGAACTATTTCGGCGAAACAGCTAGAGACATTTTAAAAGGTGATTTTTGAAGAGATTTTGGAGGAGGTTTTGAGTGTGGTCGTTATAATACACAAGTTGTATTTTAACAGTGTTGTGAGGTCCTCTACCCCAACCCCAAAGGGCCCCGATTGCTCTACCCCAACCCCAAAGGCTTCTCATACCCCACCCCAACCCCGAAGGAAGCCCCCGGTCCTCAAAGGCCCCCCAAGCTCTCAAAGGGCCACCGGAGCCCCCAAAGGCCCACCCAGACCCCCAAAGGCCATCCCCGGGTCCCCCACAGGCCCATCGAGCTTCCGCAGGACCATGGGGATCTCAAAGGCCCTCCACTGGTTAACAACTGACCCCCAGGCCCTCAAAGGCCCTCTCCGTTCCCCAAAGGTAGCCCCCCCGGTCCTCAAAGGCCCCCCAAGCTCTCAAAGGGCCACCCAGACCCCCAAAGGCCATCCACTGGCCCCCCAAAGACCCTCCCCCGGTCCCCAAAGGTTCCCCGGACCCCAAAATGCCCTCCCCCGTTCCTTAAAGACCCCCAGGCTCCCAAAGGACCCCCGAACGCCTAAAGGCCCTCCCCCGGTCCCCAAAGGTCCACCGGGCTCCCAAAAGACCATTCGGCCCTCAAGGGCCACCCGAGCCCCACAAGGCCCGCCCCGGGCCCCCCAAAGGCCCTCACCCAGTCCCCAAAGGTTCCCCGGACCCAAAAATGCCCTCCCCCGATCCTTAAAGGCCCCCCAGGCTCCCAAAGGGCCCCCGCACCCCCAAATGCCCACCCCCGGTCCCCAAAGGTCCACCGGGCTCCCAAAGACGCCCTGAGCCCTCAAAGGCCCTACGCAATTAGACTAAAAATGAAGATATTTATGCAGAGTTTCAACTATCTATGGCTAAGTTTGCTAAAGACAAGCTATTTTCTTGCGAAAACACAAACAAAATCAGAAAAAATGTTCAATATTCCTTTAGTACCTACTCAATTAGTCTAAAAATTAATATATTTATGCACAGTTTAAGCTCGCTATGACTAAGTGTGCTAAAGACAAGCTATTTTCATGAAAAAACACAAACAAACACAGAAAATTTTTTATATGTAAATTTTTTAAATTATAATTTATAATATAATTGAAGATATGTATGCAGAGTTTCAAATATCGATGGCTAAGTTTGCTAAGGACAAGATATTTTCTTTCGAAAACACAAAAAATAATAAAAAATGTTCAATGTTCCTATAGTACCTACGCAATTAGACTAAAAATGAAGATATTTATGCAGAGTTTCAACTACCTATGGCTAAGTTTGCTAAAGACAAGCTATTTTCTTGCGAAAACACACAAAATCAGAAAAAATGTTCAATGTTCCTTTAGTACCTACGCAATTAGGCTAAAAATGAAGATATTTATGCACACTTTCAACTAGCTATGACTAAGTTTTCTAAAGACAAGCTATTTTCTTGCGAAAACACACAAAATCAGAAAAAATGTTCAAAGTTCCTTTAGTACCTACGCAATTAGACTAAAAATGAAGATATTTATGCAGGGTTTCAACTAGCTATGGCTAAGTTTGCTAAAGACAAGCTGTTTTCTTGCGAAAACACACACAATCAGAAAAAATGTTCAATGTTCCTTTAGTACCTACGCAATTAGACTAAAAATTAAGATATTTATGCACAGTTTCAACTAGCTATGGCTAAGTTTGCTAAAGACAAGCTATTTTCTTGCAAAAACACACAAAATCAGAAAAAATATTGTTAGGTTAGGTTAAGTTAGATTAGGTTAGCCTACGTCCGCGCGCATATAGGTTAGGTTAGGTTGGATTAAGTTCGGTTAGGTTAAGTTAGGTTAGGTTAGATTAAGTTAGGTTAGGTTAAGTTAGGTTAGGTTAGGTTAGATTAAGTTAGGTTAGGTTCAGTCAGGTTAGGCTAGGTTAGCCTACGTACGCGCGCGTACGTAGGCTAACCTAGCCTAACCTAACTTAACCTAGCCTAACCTAATCTAACCTAACCTAACCTAACTTAACCTAACCTAACTTAACCTAACTTAATCTAACCTAACCTAACCTAACTTAATCCAACCTAACCTATATGCGCGCGTACGTAGGCTAACCTAATCTAACTTAACCAAACCCAACAATATTTTTCTTGATTTTGTGTGTGCTCGAGACAAAATAGCTTTTCTGTATCAAAATTATTTATATAGTTTTGAAACTGTTCATATATAATTTAAATGAGAGCCTAAGTGCGTATGTAATAAGGAAACAAATAACATTTTTTTCTGATGATGTGTGTGGTCGCAAGTAAACAGCCGGCCATTAGCTTAGTTAGAAATCGCTATTTTATAATCTGCATAGATAAATTAAGTTTTAGCCTAATTGCTTAGGTACTAAAGTAACTTTGAACATTTTTTCTGATTTTGTGTGTTTTCGCAAGAAAATAGCTTGTCTTTAGCAAACTTAGCCATAGCTAGTTGAAACTCTGCATAAATATCTTCATTTTTAGCCTAATTGCGTAGGTACTACATAAACATTGAACATTTTTTTTCTGATTTTGTTTGTTTTTTCGCAAGAAAATATCTTGTATTTAGAAAAATTAGCAATAGATAGTTGAAAATCAGCATAAATATCTTCATTTTTAGACTAATTGCGTAGGTACTAAAGGAATATTGAACATTTTTTATGATTTTGTTTGTATTTTCGCAAGAAAATAGCTTGTCTCTAGCAAACTTAGTCATAGCTAGTTGAAACTCTGCATAAATATCTTCATTTTTAGCCTAATTGCGTAGGTACTAAAGGAATATTGAACATTTTTTCTGATTTTGTGTGTTTTCGCAAGAAAATAGCTTGTCTTTAGCAAACTTAACCATAGCGAGTTGAAACTGAGCATAAATATCTTCATTTTTAGCCTAATTGTGTAGGTACTAAAGGAACATTGAACATTTTTTCTGATTTTGTGTGTTTTCGCACGAAAATAGCTTGTCTTTAACAAAAATAGCCATAGCGAGTTGAAACTGTGCATAAATATCTTCATTTTTAGCCTAATTGCGTAGGTACTAAAGGAACATTGAACATTTTTCTGATTTTGTGTACCGAAAAACTTAGAATTGAACTTTAAGTTTCTTTATGTCATTGTGAAATAAAGAACTTAAGTGGAAGAATTTTATTTTCTCTGGAAAAATTAGAATTGTATTGTGTTCTTTGGTAAAATTCAGTAGAGAACTTGAATTTTTCTTCACTTCATTGAGAAAATTTAAAATTGAACTAGAACTTTTTATTTCCGTGAAAATATTCACAAGTATGGTATTACTTTTTCCATCTTCCATCGAAAAATTAGAATTGAACTTTAAATTTCTTTATGTCATTGTGAAATAAAGAACTTAAGTGGAAGATTTTTGTTTTCTCTGAAGAAATTAGCATTGAAGTGTGTTCTTTGGTAAAGTTCAGAAGAGAACTTGAACTTTTCTTCACTTCGTTGGGAAAATTTAGAATTGAACAAGAACTTTTCATCTTCCGTGAAAATATTCACAAGTACGGTATTACTTTTTCTATCTTCCACCGAAAAATTAGAAATGAACTTTAAATTTCTTTATGTCTTTGTGAAATAAAGAACTGAAGTGGAAGATTTTTGTTTTCTCTGGAGAAATTAGAATTGGAGCGTGTTCTTTGGTAAAATTTAGAAGAGATCATAAACTTTTCTTCACTTCGTTGAGAAAATTTGGAGCATTATTTTAAATTTTTTCATCCCTTTGAGAAAAATCTGAACCGAAGTGGAAAATTTTTATATTATTTGGAAAAATAGAATTGATTAAAAAATAATTTCTTTTTCATTGCGAAAGTGGGTGAAAAAGATAAGTACTTCAAGTTGCAAAATGGGGATAGGAGGGACATTAAGAAAGTAACTTGCCCTGAAATGGTCTTTGAAAAGTATTTCTTAGTGTTGAGATAACCAAAATGCTGTAAAGTACAGTTGTGGATGAAAAATAAGTAATTCAAGTCGGAAAATGGGTTTAGGAGGGACATTAAGAAAGTAACTTGCTCTGAAATGGTCTTTGAATAGTATTTCTTGGTGTTGAGGTATCCAAAAAGCTGTATGGTCTAGTTTTGGTTAAAAAGATAAGTACTTCAAGTCGGAAAAATGGGTTTAGGAGAGACATTAAGAAAGTAACTTGCTCTTAAATTATCTTTGAAAAGTATTTCTTGGTGTTGAGGTATCCCGAAAGCTGCATGGTCTAGTTGTGGATGAAAAAAAATAAGTACTTCAAGTCGGAAAATGGGTTTAGGATGGACATTAAGAAAGTAACTTGCTCTGAAATGGTCTTTGAAATGTATTTCTTGGTGTTGAGGTATTCAAAAAGCTGTGTGGTCTAGTTGTGTCGAAAAATATAAGTAATTCAAGCTGGAACTGTGTTTAGGAGTGACATTAAGAAAGTAACTTGCTCTGAAATGGTCTTTGAAAAAAATTTCTTGATGTTGAGGTATCCAAAAAGCTGTAAAGTATTGTTGTGAGTTAAAAAGATAATTACTTAAAGCTTGAAAATGTGTTGAGGAATGACATTAAGAAAGTAACTTGCTCTGAAATGGTCTTTGAAATGAATTTCTTGGTGTTGAGGTAACCAAAAAGCTGTAAAGTCTAGTTGTGAGTTAAAATGATAATTACTTCAAGGTGCAAAATGGGTTTAGGAGGGACATTAAAAAAGTAACTTGCTCTGAAATGATTTTTGAAAAATATTTCTTGGTGTTGAGGTATCCAAAAAGCTGTAAAGTATAGTTTCGGGTGAAAAAGATGAGTACTTAAAGTTATAAACTGTGTTTAGTAGAGAAATTAATTAAGGAACTTTCTCAGAAATGGACTTTGAAAAGTTTATCTGGGTGGTAATTTTACGAAACAATTTCAAATTTGAGTTTTGGGTGAAAGCCATATGTACAGCAACTTTAAAAATGGGCTTAAAATGGTCAGTGAAAATTGGACTAGCTTCGAAATGCGCTTTGAATAATATATCTTGTTGTTGAGGTATTCAAAAAGCTGTAAAGTATAGTCGGGGTGAAAAAGATAAGTACTTCAAGTTTGCAAATGGGTTTAGGAGGGACATTAAGAAAGTAACTTGCTCTGAAATGGTCTTTTAAAAGAATTTCTTGGTGTTTAGGTAACAAAAAATCTGTAAAGTACAGTTGTGGATGGAAAAAATAAGTACTTAAAGTTAGAAAATGGGTTTAGGAGTGACATTAAGAAATTAACTTGCTCTAAAATGGTCTTTGAAAAGTATTTCTTAGTGTTGAGGTATCCAAACAGCTGTATGGTCTAGTTGTGTTGAAAAAGATAAGTACTTCAAGTCGGAAAATGGGTTTAGGAGAGACATTAAGAAAGTAACTTGCCCTGAAATGGTCTTTGAAAAGAATTTCTTGATGTTGAGGTATCCCGAAAGCTGTATGGTCTAGTTGTGGGTGAAAAAAATAAGTACTTCAAGTTAGAAAATGGGTTTAGGATGGACATTAAGAAAGTAACTTGCTCTGAAATGGTCTTTGAAAGGTATTTCTTGGTGTTGAGTTATCCAAAAATCTGTAAAGTATATTTGTGAGTGAAAATGATAAGCACTTCAAGCTGGAACTGGGTTTAGGAGGGACATTAAGAAAGTAACTTGCTCTGAAATGGTCTTTGAAAAGAATTTCTTGGTGTTGAGGTAACCAAAAAGCTGTAAAGTATTGTTGTGGGTGAAAAAGGTAAGTACTTCAAGCTGGAAAATTGGCTTAGGAGAGACATTAAGAAAGTAACTAGCTCTGAAATGGTCTTTGAAAAGTATTTCTTGATGTTGAGATAACCAAAAAAGCTGTAAAGTATAGTCGTGGTGAAAAAGATAAGTACTTCAAGTTGGAAAATGGGCTTAGGAGGGATATTAAGAAAGTAACTTGCTCTGAAATGGTCTTTGAAAAGAATTTCTTGATGTTGAGGTATCCAAAAAGCTTTAATGTATTGTTGTGAGTGAAAAAGATAAGTACTTCAAGCTGGAAAATTGGCTTAGGAGGGACATTAAGAAAGTAACTTGCTCTGAAATGGTCTTTGAAAAGTATTTCTTGGTGTTGAGATAACCAAAAAAGCTGTAAAGTATAGTCGTGGTGAAAAAGATAAGTACTTCAAGTTGGAAAATGGCCTTAGGAGGGATATTAAGAAAGTAACTTGCTCTTAAATGGTCCTTGAAAAGTATTTCTTGGTGTTGAGGTATCCAAAAAGCTGTAAAGTGTAGTTGCGGGTGAAAAAGATAAGTACTTCAAGTTGGAAAATGGTTTAGGAGGGACATTAAGAACGTAGCTTGCACTGAAATGGTCTTTCAATAGTATGTCTTTGTGTTTATGATTCCAAAAAGCTGTAAAGTATAGATGTGGTGAAAAAGATAAGTACTTCAAGTTGATAAATGAGTTTAGGAGAGACCATAAGAAAGTGAATTGATCTGAAATGGTCTTTGAAAATTATTTCTTGGTGTCTAGGTATCCAAAAAACTGTAAAGTAAAGTCGTGGTGAAAAAGATAAGTACTTCAAGTTGGAAAATGGGTTTAGGTGGGACAATAAGAAAGTAACTTGTTCTGAAATGGTTTTTGAAAAGTATTTCTTGGTGTTGAGGTAACCAAAAAGCTGTAAAGTATAGTCGTGGTGAAAAAGATAAGTACTTCAAGTTGGAAAATGGGCTTAGGAGGGACATTAAGAAAGGAACTTGCTCTGAAAAGATATAATAAAGCCATAAAAAAGTATTAACAAATGGAGCGGGGGCGCTTGGGGGGGCCCGGGGAGGGCGTTTGGGGAATCCAGGAGGCCCTGGAGGACCGGGGTGTCCTTTGTGACCCCGTTGGGCCTTTGGGGACCGGGTGAGGGCCTTGGGGGGCCCGGGGAGGGTCTTTGGGGGCTCGGAGGGCCTTTGAGGGCTCTGGGCGTCTTGGGGCGCCCGGTGGCCGTGTGGGGACGGGGGGTGGCCGTTGGGGGGTGGGGGGGCCCTTGGGGCGCCTGGGGGGCCTTTAAGGATCGTTGGAGGGCATTTTAGGGTCCGGGGGACCTTTGGGGACCGGGTGAGGGCCTTTGGGGGGCCAGGGGCGGGCCTTTGGGGGATCTGGGGGCCCTTGAGGGCCGAATGGTCCTTTGGGAGCCCGGTGGACCTTGGGGGACCGGGGGAGGGCCTTTTGGGGTTCGGGGGTCCTTTGGGAGCCTGGGGGGCCTGTAAGGAACGGGGGAGGGCAGTTTGGGGTCCGGGGAACCTTTGGGGACCGGGGGAGGGTCTTTGGGGGGGCCAGGGGATGGCCTTTGGGGGATCTGGGTGGCCCTTGAGGGTCGAGATGGTCCTTTGGGAGCCCGTTGGACCTTTGGGGACCGGGTGAGGGCCTTTGGGGGCACCAGGGAGGGCCGTTGGGGGTCTCTGGGCCCTTTGGGGACTTGGGGGACCCTTGAGGACTGGAGGGTCCTTCGGGGCTGAGCTACGGGGATGGGAACCTTTGGGGTTGGGGTAGGGGGATCGAACCCTTCGGGGTTGGGTACCGGGGATCGGTATCCTTCGGGGTTGGGGTAGGGGGATCGAGTAGCCCTTGGGGTTGGGGTAGGGGGATTGGAAGCCCTTTGGGGTTGGGGTAGAGGACCTCACAACACTGTTAAAATGAAACTTGTGTATTATAACGACCACACTCAAAACCTCTTCTAAAACCTTTCTTCAAAATCTTCTTTCAAAATGTCTCTAGGTGTTTCGCCGAAATAGTTCCATAAATTAGCTAAAACGGTTTCGCCAAAATTATCCCCAAACGGAATTTCGGCATGTTCCTTTTGTTTGGCATCTCTGCGCCAATGCATTTCAAATTATTTGGAAACCTTTTCGCGCGCTAAGATCAATACGTCTGCTCGGAAACGATTCTCTTGTTAGAAACAACAAATTAATTCCCCTTTCATGAATCAATTCTCTTTAGAACAACAAATTAATTCCCCTTTCGTGTCAATCAATCAATAATGACATCATCTGTCATGTGTGATCAAAACTTTGTCTCGGAGACAATTCTGGTCGAAGTCCAAAGACATTAATTAACTTGACGTCATCTGTCAGACACTCCCTGGAAACAATTTGATTAATGACTGTCAACTCTAGACTGACCAGAAAAGAAAGTTGGCTCGGAAACGACAACAACATTGATCCCATTAACCACGTGTTCTCTCTAATTACTCTGTTCAAATACAACATTGACCTTAGCATTGTTGCCTCTAGACACACAATAACAACAACATTGACCTTGGCATTTTGCCTCGGAAACAATAACAACATTGACCTTGACATTCGCTGAGGGCGTGCCAAAAACACACCTGGAGAAAGAGGTCGTTGACCCCATTAACCACGTGGTTCTATGCCCATATAAGGAGCCCCCCCAGGAGCTCATGAGGCATCTCTACTTATGTTATTGATAAAGGTATGCACATTTGACATTTACTTTCCAAAAGAAGGGGCATTCAGGTGAGTCTTTGAAAGAATTTTTAGGGGAGTGTTGAACTAATTCTAAACACGTCATGTGTATACGGGTTGGCAAAACGGCGTAATTCAGGAATGACTGCGTAAAATAGTCTGGAACTTTCAGGAAACCATAAGGGAGATATGAGTTGACCAAAAAAGCAAAATTTGCGGGCTACTACCTCTGCTACAACTACCACTGCTTCTACTGCTGCCACTACTACTACTGTTACTACCACTACTAATGCTAAAATCACTGCTTCTGTAGCGAGCACTACCAAGGTTGATTTTATTGAAATAAACATCTGATGAGACGTTAAAGGGAAAGTTGAACTAAATCAAAATATACTACGTGCATACAAATTGCTGATACGGGCATATATCAGCAATATTTTCGGAGCGGCTTACCGTATCTAGAGAAAACTTCTGAGGCATCATGAATGGGCTGTTAAGCTGACCAAGAGGAAACATGTACTTGCTACTACTGCTCTAAGTAGTGCTGTACTACCGTTACTTCTACTACTAAAAATACACTGTTACTACTACTACTGTTCCTACTGCTACCACTACTATTATTATACTGGTAAAATTAAGACTAGGCGCATGAAGGTGAAAACTTTACAGAATATTGAGGGGGAAATTAGACTAAATCACCGGTGCTACTACTACTGCTACTAAAGCTAAGGGTATTAAGGCAAAAATTTTGGGCAATACCGAAACTGTATTGAAATAAATTGAAACACACTAAGCCTACACTGGTTGTTAAGAGGATGTAGCAGCAATGTTTCAGGAACGGTTGATGGTATTAAGTTAAAACTTTCAACGTGTGTTGAAGGAATGTTGAAAAATAGTGCAATGTACATACTGCTACTAATGCTACTACTGCTACTACAACTATTACTACTACACAAGCTAAGGGTATTAAGGCGAAACTTTCAAGGAATATCTAGGCGGATGCTGAACTAAATCAAAACGAACTATGATCATGTATATTGCCAAAGAGGTGACAAAACAATATCTCAAGAATGACTTACATTATTAAGTTAGACCTTACAGGGTAAGTTGTTGAGAATTTTGAACTAGCCAGAAGACGTGACATTAGTGACATTAGGGGCAGTGACATTAGACGTGACATAACTAGTGACATTAGGGGCATTAAGCTGAATCTTTTATGGACCGTTTAGGGGGGGGGGGTCAATTAAACAAAAATACTACTTGAATTCAGATTTTCAAAAGGCATATAAGCAATATCATTGGCAGTGCTAATCTATCAAAGCTAGTAATATCATTGAAACTTTTAAAGGAACTAATTAGATGGGAAATTAAAAGTTATAGTACCCCTTTTAAGAGTCAAAAGTGATTTGAGGGAAATCAACCCTTCACTTTAGTCCATAATTTTCCAAATACTTACAATCAAATTTTGGTTAAGCCCTTTGGTTCAGAATAGTTGACGGGTCCAATAACTATATCTCTAGGGATAATGGACATGTCAACCCTCCACAGTTATGCAATTTCCCCATTATGCTTTATAACTAAATAATGCTTTAGAACTAAGACAAAAGACATTGTGCATAGAACGACTGAGGGGATTAAGTTGAAACTTTTTCTTCCAAGACCACACTGCTTTTTCTATGACGAAACACATAAGATTTCCAAACGGCTATAGGTCCTTTTATTTTACATTGAAACAAATACATACAAAAGCTCTAGATATTTGATGACATAGACAGTCATCATCAGTAGAGAAACTAACGCATTAAAATTAAAACAAACTATTTATGAACTTCCGGGTATAGTTTTTTTTAATTTTAATGCGTTAGTTTCACT
Organism: Artemia sp. Qi Xiang Cuo; assembly: GCF_049724085.1. Taxonomy (NCBI): domain Eukaryota; kingdom Metazoa; phylum Arthropoda; class Branchiopoda; order Anostraca; family Artemiidae; genus Artemia; species Artemia sp. Qi Xiang Cuo. The sequence continues at coordinate 21,001,706 of NC_142814.1, read as the reverse complement.
ACTAACGATGATGACTGCCTATATCCCAGTTTGTTGAAATCAAAAAACAAAATAAGGTTTTGATAATTGGTAATGTTTATAGATCTCCCAGTGATCCCTCCCTTCTTTTCTTCAGGTCCTTGCTGAGGTCTTGGATTTAATAGGCAGACGTCTATGTGAACTTATGATGCTTGAATGAAAGGTTTTCATCGAGAAGAATGCCGTGAAATTGGACATACCGATCCTTAGGTCTACTGAGAGAGCCCCTTGAAAGCTGGATATTAGTTAACTCAGGGCACGCCAGAGAAATACGGGAAAAAATTAAAAAACTTGACTCAGCAACATTTAGAGCAAGGCAATTTGCATCAAACCAAAGAACGACTCTCTCAAAAAGGTCAAATAATTTGGGAAGCATCTCAGACTCAGTTCCTATTACAGTACCAATGGTACTGTGATCAGCAAAAGCAACGAGAGTGTCCACATTCTGCGAAATTGATTGATTTTTGTAGTATTGGAAGATTCAGGATGACAGAGGTGACAGCAAACTGTAGGTTTTTGTTTCTTAACCGCAACTGTAAGGTCCTTAGAATAAATAAAAAACAGAAATGGTCCAAGAACAGAGCCTTGAGGAACACCAAACTCAACTTCAGACGAAAAGCGAGAAAGGGGATCTACGGAGATAGTTCTACCTGACAAATAGGAATCAAGCAAAGCATGAGCCTGTCCTTTTACACCATTGTGTGATAGCTTATACAGCAGAATCTCATGAGTTAAAGAGTCAAAAGCCTTACGGACATCTAGGAATATAGCAGCAGGAATCAAACCAGAGTCAAGCGCGGTGTGGAGAAAATTTGAAAGAGTTACACACGCATGCTCCTTAGAATGCTTAGCTCGGAAGCCAAACTGAAAATCATGAAAAAACCTTTTAGCCTCTAGAAAAGCAAGTAGACGGGAAAGCATGGTCTTTTCAAAAATTTTGCTAAAAACAGACAGAAAAGATATAGGACGATAATTGGCTGGATTATTTCTTGGTCCACCTTTATATAAAACAATTACTCTAGCTCTCTTAAGAGAACTGGGGAAAATCTCATTTTCAAAAGAAAAATTTATAAGCTTCGTCATTGGAGAAATAATTGAAGGAAGAATGAACTTAACTACCATAGTTGGAATACAGTCAGGGCCAGAGGACGAAGAACCCTTCAAGCTATTTACAATCCTGGCTACTTCAAAATCAGAGGCAGGATATAACACCATCGGTTTTAGACAAGGTGGACCAAGATAAGATTTGTAATCTGGTTGTGACTGTGAAGACCTGACTGAAGAAGCAGTGGTTTTCCCAATATTGGCAAATATGATGTAAATGATTCTTGAACAGATGGAATACCCTCAACAACCACATCACCAACTACAAGACATGGAGGGATAGAAGCAGCCGGAGAAGAACGTTTGAGGAGGGAATTGATCACTTGCCAAGTTTTTCGAATATTTTCCCCACAATCTGATAATTTTTTGGAATAATAAAGGAATTTGGCCTTCCTGCATAAAGAATTAAAAAAATTCCTATAGAGTTTGAATTGCTGAAGATGTGCAGCATTCAAAGATGGCTTTGCTGACTTAGAAGCTTTCCAAAGATTATTTTTCTTCTTCAACTCTTTAGAAGACCAGGGGTCAGCATGGGTTAAGAGGAAATATCTTTTTGACCTGGAAGTAGAGGGGGACAGAGCACATACGTCAAAAATAGACTCCTTCACTGACAATAAAAGGAATAAAAAATTTGAACAAAAATCATTATCCTCACCAAAGTATTCCATGTCTTTTCAGCTAAATGGGATCTAAGGCGCATCAATTCATTCAAACCAAACCTAAAAGAAGCTGAAGCAGATGCTGGAGTGTCCCTAATCAATATTTTTTCAAGGTTAAAACTGGAAAGTACAGGAAAATGGTCTGAAATATGACGAAAAAATGTTATCAATTAAAGACGCTGACTTATCAGTTACACGTGTCGGAAAACAGGTGGTTGATAGAACCCCAGCAGCGAGCATATCTGAGAGAAAATCCACCGTAGTAGAGGAAGCCATGTCATTGATTTTAGATAAAGTCTCCAATTTAATTTCAAAATATTTTTGAAACTAAGTTTTGCTGACCAATAATTTGTTCTAGTGGGTAAATATTGATCGACAAATATTTTCATGGTTAAAAACCATCTTTGCTCACATTGTTGGCAAAAAGATGAACATAAATATTTATTTACATATATTTTGGCTCGTTCTAAATATGTCATTAGATTCAAAGTTAACTGTCCTACGTCTCTTATTACCCTACAATGTGGATCTCAACTTTCTCTTCTTTTTTGAGACCACTTTCTAAGTTATATGATAAGGCAAAAAGGGTTATACAGGAATTAAATTGTTCTACAACCAACCCAACAAGCCTATTACTAGATTTGTAATCTTTCTACATTCTTTCATACGTATCTTTCACTTTTCATCAACTTCATGGTGATATTCCCACAGCCTTTCAAACTACTCCTTCTTTCGTCAGTGATAGGTCTTCGCCTCATCTTTGCAATTCAAGGAATATTAATAATTTATTTACTCCATCGGTGAGGTCTGACTTTAATCCAATAACTGCTTGTCATATCGTTTAGAATAGCCTACCTGTGTCAGCTCAAGAATGTCACTCGTTTGGTAGTTTCAAAAGAATTTTAAGAAATTTTTTAATGTCTTGATTTTTCATGTTTAAACATATTTTTTTTAATTTTATTATTATTATTATTTAGGGAGGGGGGCGGGTGACCCTAGCCTGGGTTAGAAACGTTTGTTGTGAGGGGTACTGAGTTTGTTTAATATTTTGTGGCTTGGTTTCAAATATATATTTGGAATTTTGTTCAATGTATTGGATTGTCCTATATCTTCTTTTTTTGGGGGGGGGGGGGTCTCTTAAAATCTCTATTTGTTTGGGTCTTTTAAATATTTTTTTTCCTTTGTTTTGTTTTGTGTGTGTGTGTGTTGAGTCTTTGAAAGGTTGAAATTCGTTATATTGAAAATACTTTTCTTCTCTTTTTTTTTAGTATTTGTGTCATTTCTGTTTTTTTCTTGTTTTTTTCCTGGCCAAAGAGCCTTACGTGGGATTCTATGTTAAAGTGTTTTCGTCGTAATTTTATTGGTTGAATAAATAAAAAAAATTGATGTCATCGAAATATTCAGAGCTTTTTTATGTATTTGTTTCACTGTCTAATAAAAGGACCTGTTCCTATTTGGAGCTCTTATTTGTTCCGTAAAAATGTTAAATAAAAACAGTTTGGCTATATTCGTTGTAACTTCATTTATTTTTTCAAAACTTACTGCATGAAACAGTATTCAATGCAAATCCATGCATTAAGACGACCCTTGCGAACTACAAAGTGCATGATCAAGCTTATTTTTTTATAGATAGTTAGCTAAGTGCAGCACTTCGCACATGCTCCTATTCTATCTGCCAAATGGTATATTTGCGTCCGATGCTTCTGCAAGTTTTCACTTTTTCCAAAATGTCCAAAATAAAAATTTGTAAACTTTACAACTTGGAACACAAAAAAGGTTTTGGGTTTTCGTTTCTATTTGTGCATAAGCTAGTCAATCCATCTTTTCATTATTTAGCCAATTATTAGTTAATCCTTTAGACTGCATTAACTTTGAATCTAATGATATATTCAGAACGAGCCAAAAAATATCTAAAAAATTATTTATGTTCATGTTTTTTGCCAACAATGTGAGTAAAGATTATTTTTAACCATGAAAATATTTGTCGATCAATATTTACCCACTAAAATTATTGGTCAGCAAAACTTGGTTTCAAAAATGTTTGTTTGAATAATAAAAGTACCTTCAGGAATAAAATTTGGTATGTCGGGCAGCTTCCTTCGTTTTCGCCCTTCCTTATTCGGTGGTGGCGTGTTTGGCAGAGAAAGTTCTTCCCCACTAGCAACGGGTGTTGAGAGCCTCAAATCGACCAAAGGAAGCGAGTCACTGCTATCGTCTGAAGATGAACTGTTGGTCATGTTTTCGCTTAGCCATGACGGTAGATGCGACTCTAAATCTGGTTGCCTTTCCTCACATGGTGTAATATCGCAGACTAAACTGCAAAAAAAAAAGTTGTTGACAAAAATGATCTAGTTAGAAGATTATCTATTGCAATGACAGTAATAACAGAGTTTTAACAAGAACTATTCAAAAATTGTCTTTGTTGCTAATAGTAGAGATGCCTCATGAGCTCCGATCAGCACACCATATATGGGCATAGAACCACGTGGTTTATGGACTTTGTCAGTGAGAATTTGAAAAACAGGAATTTTGTCACATTTACGGATGGTTTTATGGACTTTGTCAGTGAGAATGAAAAAACAGGAATTTTCTCACTTGAAAAACCAGAAATTTTGTCTGTTTTATGGACTTTGTCAGTGAGAATGAAAAAACAGGAAGTTTGTCACATTTATGTCTGTTTTCATGGATGGTTATGTGTGTTGATTATTTGATGGTTTTATGGATTTTGTCAGTGAGAATGGAAAAACAGGAACTTTGACACTTCCTTCTTGTTGTTGTTCAAGACAGATGTTACGAGTTTCCGGGAAACAGTATTTGTTATTGTTGTTTCCAAGCCAAATGTTACGAGTTCCCGGGAAACAGTTAATTAATGTCTGACAGATGACGTCAAGTTAATTAATGTCTTTGCATTTCCAAAGAGAATTGTCTAGGAGAAACAGTTAGATCACACATGATGTCATGATTGATTGATTGACACGAAAGGGGAATTAATTTGTTGTTCTAAAGAGAATTGATTCAAGAAAGGGAAATTAATTTGTTGTTTCTAACAAGAGAATCGTATTCCGAGCAGACGTTTTGATCTTAGCGCGCGAAAAGGTTTCCAAATAATTTGAAATAAGCCAGCGCAGGGATGCCAAACAAATGGAACATGCTGAAATTCCGTTTAGGGATAATTTTGGCGAAACCGTTTTAGCTATTTTATGGAATTATTTCGGCGAAACAGCTAAAGACATTATAAAATATGATTTTAGAAGAGATTTTGGAAGAGAATTTGAATGTGGTCGTTATAATACACAAGTTTCAATTGAACAGTGTTGTGAGGTCCTCTACCCCAACCCCAAAGGTTCCGATCCCCCGACCACAACCCCGAAGGAAGCCAGTGGGCCACAAAGGGTCTCTGGGCTTCCAAAGGACCCCCCCCCGGACCCCCAAAGACCCTCACCCAGTCCCCAAAGGTCCCCAGGCACCCAAAGGGCCCCAGGCCCTAAAAAGGCCATACCCGAGCCCCAAAGGTCCTCCCCGGTCCCCCACGGTCCACCAGACCCCCAAAAGCCCTCCCCCGGCTCCCAAGGGCCCCCCGAACCCCAAAAGCCCGCCCCCCGTCCCCCAAGGCCCACCCCCGGGCCCCAAAGGCCCGCCCCGGGCTCCCCGGGCTCCCAAAGGACCCCGATTCCTCTACCCCTACCCCGAAGGAAGCCTCCGGTCCTCACAGGTCCCCCTGGCTCCCAAAGGCCCTCACCCGGTCCCCAAAGGTCCACCGGGCTCCCAAAAGGCCCCCAGACCCCCAACGGACCCACCGGGCCCCACAGGGCCCAAACCGTGCTCAAGGGCCCCCCGGACCCCCAAACGTCCTCCACCAGTCCCCAAAGGCCCTCCCCCGGTCCCAAAGGTCCACCAGGCACCCAAAGGGCCCCAGATCCCTAAACACGCCAGACCCGAGCCACCAAAGGTCCTCCACCAGTCCCCAAAGGCCCTCTCCCAGTCCCAAAGGTCCACCAGGCACCCACAGGGCCCCAGACCCGCACAAGACCATCCCCGCGCTCCCCAAAGGCCCTCACCGGTCCCCCAAGGTCCACCCGACCCCCAAACGCCCACCACCGGTCCCCAACGGCCCTCCCCAGGCACTCAGGGCTCCCCAAGGGCCCCCAGTACTCTACCCCACCCCCGAAAAACGTCGCCGGTTCTCAACGGTCCCCCCGGCTCCCAAAGGACCCCCAGGCCCCTCAAAGGCCCTCACCTGGCCCCCAAAGGTCCACCGGGCTCCCAAAGGGACCCCCGGACCCCCAAAGGGTCCCACCGGGCCCCAAAGGTCCTCCCCTGGTCCTCAAGGGTTGCCCAGACCCCCAACGGACCCACCGGACCCCAAAGGGCCCACTCGGTGCTAAAGGTCTCCCCGGACCCCCCAAGGCCCGCACCCGGTCCGCAAAGGTCCCCCGGGCTCCCAAAGGGCCAGTCGGTCCTCTAGGAACCTCTCAGACGTGCAAAGACCCTCCCCAGACCCCCAAAGGCTCATCCCGGTCCCCAAAGGTCCCCTCAGGCTTCCATATGACCACTCCACCCCTCAAGGGCCCCTGGATCCCCCAACGCCCCCCCCCGCCCCCTCCCAAGAACCCCCTCGCCAATTTTAAAACTTTTTATGGCTTTATTATATCCTTTTAGAACAAGTTCCTTTCATAATGTCCCTCCTAAACCCATTTTCCAACTTGAAGTACTTATCTTTTTCACCCACTTTCTCAATGAAAAAGAAATTAGTTTTTAATCAATTCTAATTTTCCAAATAATATAAAAATTTTACACTTTAGTTCAGATCTGTCTCGAAGAGATGAAAAATTTAAAATACTGTTCCAAATTTTTCGCAGAAGATAAAAAAAGTTCAAGTTTTCTTCTGAATTTTACCAAAGAACGTGCTCCAATTCTAATTTCTCCAGAGAAAACAAAATCTTCCACTTCAGTTCTATATTTCACACAGATATAAAGAAATTTAAAGTTCAAGTCTAAATTTTTCGGTGGAAGATAGAAAAAGTAATACAATACTTGTGAATATTTTCACGGAAAATAAAAAGTTCTAGTTCAATTTACAATTTCCTCAACGAAGTGAAGAAAGGTTCAAGTTCTCTTCTGAATTTTAGTAAAGAACACGCTTCATTTCTAATTTTTTCAGAAAAAACAAAAATCTCCCACTTCAGTTCTTTATTTCACAAAGACATAAAGAAATTTAAAGTTCAATTCTAAATTTTTCGGAGGACGATAGAAAAAGTAATACCATACTTTTGAATATTTTCCCGGAAAATAAAAAGTTCTAGTTCAATTTGCATTTTACTCAATGAAGTCAAGGAAAGTTCAAGCTCTCTTCTGAATTTTACTAAAGAACACTATTCAATTCTAATTTAAAAAGAGAAAACAAAAATCTTCCACTTCAGTTCTTTTTTTTTCACAAAGACATAAAGAAATTTAAAGTACAATTTTAAATTTTTCGGTGGAAGATAGAAAAAGCAATACCATACATGTGAATATTTTCCCGGAAAATAAAAAGTTCTAGTTCAATTTAAAATTTCCTCACCGAAGTCAAGGAAGGTTCAAGTTCTCTTCTTAATTTTACAAAAGAACAAAATTCAATTCTAATTTTTTCAGAGAAAATAAAAATCTTCCACTTCAGTTCTCTATTTCACAAAGACATAAAGAAATTTAAAGTACAATTCTAAATTTTTCGGAGGAAGATAGAAAAAGTAATACCATACTTGTGAATATTTTCCCGGAAAATAAAAAATTCTAGTTCAATTTACAATTTCCTCAACGAAGTGAAGAAAAATTCAAATTCTCTTCTGAATTTTGCTAAAGAACACGCTTCAATTCTAATTTCTTCAGAGAAAATAAAAATCTTCCACTTCAGTTCTTTATTTCAAAAATAAATAAAGAAATTTAAAGTTCAATTCTAAATTTTTTGCTGGAAGATAGAAAAAGTAATACCATACTTGTGAATATTTTCCCGCAAAATAAAAAGTTCTAGTTCAATTTACAATTTCCTCAATGAAGTGAAGAAAGGTTCAAGTTCTCTTCTGAATTTTACTAAAGAACAAAATTCAATTCTATTTTCACCAGAGAAAATAAAAATCTTCCACTTCAGTTATTTATTTCACAAAGACATAAAGAAATTTAAAGTTAAATTCTAAATTTTTCGGTGGAAGATAGAAAAATGGTGGAAGATAGAAAAAGTAATACCATACCTGTGAATATTTTCCCTGAAGATAAAAAGTTCTAGTTCAATTTACAGTTTCCTCAATGAAGTCAAGGAAAGTTCAAGTTCTTTTCTGAATTTTACCAAAGAACACGCTTCAATTCTAATTTTTTCAGGGAAAACAAAAATCTTCCACTTCAGTTCTTTATTTCACAAAGACATAAAGAAATTTAAAGTTCAATTCTAAATTTTTCGATGGAAGATAGAAAAAGTAATACCATACTTGTGAATATTTTCATGGAAGATAAAAAGTTCTAATTGAATTTAAAATTTTCTCAACGAAGTGAAGAAAAATTCAAGTTCTCTTCTGAATTTTACCAAAGAATAAAATTCAATTCTAATTTCACCAGAGAAAATAAAAATCTTCCACTTCAGTTCTTTATTTCACAAAGACATAAAGAAATTTAAAGTACAATTCTAAATTTTTCGGTGGAAGATAGAAAAAGTAATACCATACTTGTAAATATTTTCCCGGAAGATAAAAAGTTCTAGTTCAATTTAAAGTTTCCTCAATGAAGTCAAGTAAACTTCAAGTTCTCTTCTGAATTTTACCAAAGAACAAAATTCAATTCTAATTTCACCAGAGAAAATAAAAATCTTCCACTTCAGTTCCTTATTTCACAAAGACATAAAGAAATTTAAAGTACAATTCTAAATTTTTCTGTGGAAGATAGAAAAAGTAATACCATACTTGTGAATATTTTCCCGGAAGATAAAAAGTTCTAGTTCAATTTACAGTTTCCTCAATGAAGTCAAGGAATGATCAAGTTATCTTCTGAATTTTACCAAAGAACAAACTTCAATTCTGATTTTTTCAGAGAAAACAAAAATCTTCCACTTCAGTTCTATATTTCGCAAAGACATAAAGAAATTTAAAGTACAATTCTAATTTTTCGGTGGAAGATAGAAAAAGCAATACCATACCTGTGAATATTTTCACGGAAGATAAAAAGTTCTAGTTCAATTTGCAATTTCCTCAACGAAGTGAAGAAAGGTTCAAGTTCTCTTCTGAATTTTACTAAAGAACAAAATTCAATTCTAATTTCACCAGAGAAAATAAAAATCTTCCACTTCAGTTCTCTATTTCACAAAGAAATAAAGAAATTTAAAGTTCAATTCTAAATTTTTCGGTGGAAGATAGAAAAAGTAATACCATACTTGTGAATATTTTCACGGAAGATATAAGTTCTAGTTCAATTTAAAATTTCCTCAATGAAGTCAAGGAAAGTTGAAGTTCTCTTCTGAATTTTCTCAATGAACACACTTCAATTCTAATTTCACCAGAGAAAATAAAAATCTTCCACTTCAGTTCTTTATTTCGCAAAGACATAAATAAATTAAAAGTTCAATTCTAAATTTTTCGATGGAAGATAGAAAAAGTAATACCATACATGTGAATATTTTCACAGAAGATAAAAAGTTCTACTTCAATTTAAAATTTCCTCAATGAAGTCAAGGAAAGTTCAAGTTCTCTTCTGAATTTTACCACAGAACAT